>NW_026042462.1:0-265506 GCF_023856365.1 Brienomyrus brachyistius
GGTTCCCTGTAGTCTCCGGGTTGAGTGATGGCTGTGAGGTATGTCCCTCCCACTAGGGGTGATTTTGTTTTCCTGGAGATTTGTCACATGATGTACTTTGGGGCTTTGCTAATCTGAATTTTGTGCTCTTAGCCAGGGAAAATCTGTGGCTTAATCCTGCGTTCCCAGCTTATCGTGCTCCTGAAACACAAGGTGAGTGTGACCTAAGGTTCCTGCAGAGGTCAGCTGAATAAGGAGCATGTCTGTCCACACTAACACCTATCAGGGTGCTTGGTGTATATGCATGCCTGTGAATGACAGTGCAGCTGACCAATGAGGGGTTTGATTATTGAATACCTGGATGTGACTGGCAGTGCGATTGACCAATGAGGGGTCTGTTTACTGCGTACACGGTTGCGAATGTCAGTGCAGCAAGCCAATGAGAAGTGTGCTCATCCACGTTGTGACCGGTGTACTCTTTTCAACCAGGTGTTTGTGGAACGGGCTCGTTCTCGTCTCAATCTGCGCAAACTGCAGCTGAAGGACTTCCGGGATGCCTACCCTCGCTTCCCTCCGATCCAGTCCATCCATGTGTCCCAAGACGAGAGGGAGTGCATGATGGACCTGACGGAGTTCATGAATCCCACCCCCTACACTGTCACGCAGGTACTAGTCTCAGTCTCAGCCTTGGTCTTGGTCCTTGAGAACCAGAGACACATTTGACTAAACAGTCATGTTCTGCGACTGTGTTCTTCTGCCTCTTTTTCAGGAGACGTCGCTTCCTCGTGTCTTCAAGCTGTTCAGGGCCCTTGGTCTGCGGCACCTCATTGTGGTGGACAGTGACAACCAGGTGCGTCTGCCTTGCGAGGTCCTCAGGCCTTCGTCATCTCCAGCACATATCTCCATTCTCATTGTAAAATTCGAAAATTACTGCATCGGTTTTCAGCCAGTGGCCGTTGGGCATCCATCTAGATCAAGGTTATCACCCTGGTTTCCTGTGCTACTCCCACCCCTCCCTCATAACATAACCAGCTATCTATGCCCTGTTCTACGTACCAATCATGTTCCCGGTGCCCAGGTGGTGGGACTGGTGACGCGGAAGGACCTGGCCCGTTACCACCTGGGCAAAGACGGCCTGGAGGAGCTGCAGCTGGCACAGACGTGATGCGTGGAAGGCGACTGCCGCGCTGCTCACCAGGCCAACCCCCCCTGCCCCCAGTCAGCCCCCGCCAGAACCCGCACCGGTCGTGCATTTCAGCAAAGTCCGGAACCCGGGATGCCAATGACTGACTTTCTGGTTTCGTTCACCGAGGGTTGGTTGTGATGGGGGAGGGGATCGATTCCATGTGTGTTTTGCGACTTTTTGTTGCCCCCTCCCAGTTTGCACATAAAATAATTTATCCGTTATGTTTTTAAAGCACTTCAGAGAGAGAGTGAGTGTGTGTGTGTGTGTGTGTGTGTGTGTGTGTGTGTGTGGTTCTACACACACTTGGGTGTCAGTCCCGCTCTGTGGTCATTTGCAAAGCTTTGGTAGCATTGTGATATACATTAGTGTAAATGTGTAAAAAGCATTTCAAGCTGTGTGTGTGTGAGAGAGAGAGAGAGAGAGAGAGAGAGAGAGATTAGCCAGGCCAATAACGTTCCTCTTTTACTCAGAGTTTTTTGAGTGTGGTCTATTGACAGAGGGTACCACAGTTTTCTTGTGACTTTAGTTTTACTTTAGGGGAAGTTAATTTTCCTCTCCCAGATAATTGTCTTGCACATTGTACCATTAACCAATGCCTCCCACCCCTCCCATGCCAGTGTAGGTAAGACCAACCCTGCCCCCCCCCCCCCCCCCCCCGGAAAAACCCTGACTCGCTTTGACCTTTTTCTCTCATGCTGGATGCTAGCGGTTTTTAACATACAGTGTTTTTTCTCGTGAATTCGCCCATTGGCTGACTGCCACACTGCCTGCGTCCTCCCCCACCCACGCCAGTACGTGACAGTATGTATCCCCCCCACCCCGGGTGATTCTCCAGGTCCTGTGTTTTTGATGGCGATTTGTCTCTTGTTGCGCCGTACAGCCTCTAGGTGGCAGAAACCCTGGTTTCTGATATATACCTGAATAAATTATGCAAATCGGGGTCAGGTTTACATGGGTCGGGTGCCAAACAATGCCAGTAGTGTGTGTGTGTGTGTGTGGGGGGGTGACTTCACAGGTGCTCTCCTGAAAATGTGTGTATATCATTGTTTTTAAATGGCACTTACTGAAAGCAGAGTGGGGTTCAGGGCAGCTTAATGATTTGCAAGGTGACCATGGGTCGTGTTTGGCCAAGGGGGCGCTAGTGTGTTGAGGAAAGGAACTTATTCTGGTCTTTGCAGGCTGTGCTAGAAACCCAAACCCACCCCCATGGCTGTATGTGGCTCCGCACTTTAAATGCTTCTTACCCCACCTCGTTTCCCATCTGCGCCCTACAACTTACAAATCCTTGCAATGTCACGTGCAAGGGGGCCCCCTACTGGCCAAGCAAGGCCCTACAGTCGCTGGTGCCCTTGGGGGTCCAGCCGTACAGTTTTTGCCAACAGCAGAGTTTACACTTTGACTAGTTATGTGCTGTTTAGTTATTTTGTTTTTAATTAAGGTGAACTTGCCTAAGTGACCCTGATCAGTTAAATAGGGTTTTTACCCACCCAACAAGCCTATCGAAAATGGACATACCAGTTAAACGGTAAACGATGTGAATCCCTTATCAGATTTTGATTTTATTCTGAATATTAAATGTCGTGTTTTAACTCAACCTTAAATAAATTAAAGTATCTCCATTTTAAAGAGCACTGTGACTGGATGAGAGAATTGTTTCGGCGTTGGCAAGTACCACCTTAGCGTACATTTATAGAAACGGCTGAAATATACTGGATAATTTTGCATAATTTTTATTTTGCCAAGCTTGATTTTCTTCTGTGATTTCTGAAATCTAATAAAGGTTTTGATGCATATGCCTATTTGTATTGCACGAGTCAGTCATGCTGTTTAATAAGAATCATTTGTATTTATACAAACAATGATAAAAAAATTATTGTATTAAATGGCGTGTTTGATGATACTGCTGGTGACTCCGTGGCACTCTTTGAGCAACGTGTCCGTATCCTAATTTTCTACCTTCTGACACACAAATTCTCAGACTAAATGAGATTACTGCAGTCCCGTTGCCGGGGTAATGCAATTGTTTAGGTGGATGTCGCTGAATGCATTTCAGTGGGAGGTCCAGAAAGCCTGGGACGCGATTTGACGGGGTAGAAATGAGATGAACGGTTCTGTTGTACCTTGCAGATTTGTACCTTGCAGATTTCCCTCGATTTGCTTATTAGTTGCTGGAAATCAATATTTAAAAAAAAATGTGCGTTGAACATGCCTTTCCATCCCGATCCATGAACCCAGTTTTCCCAGATATCAGCAAAACAATGAGAAATTCTATATATAAAAAAAAAAAAATCAACATTTGATTAAGTTTTATTAATGCTTGCTTTCATGTTAAAAAATTTTGGTGCACAATTTAATTTTTTTTTTAACACACAACATTTGGTTGAAATTGTAACGTGGAACATCAAGTCTGGGGCGCAGTTAAGGGGGGGAGATTAGGACAGTAAAAAACTTGGAACATAACTGCATTGGTGTGGGTTTGTGGCCCAATATGATATGCATTCATGGGGCCCAAATTCTCTAGCAGAATCACAGCATAGATTTCTTTGTATATTTTTTAGGTTTAAAGGACTCCGGAGATTGAGATATTGTGTTTTTAAAGTTTCCTTGGACTCCCACAGTAAATTTTACAGAGCTGGGGTCTCCATAACTTTTGCTGTGCAATAAATTTTGCTGACTGGGAAAGGGGGGGGGGGTTCCCCAAGATTTTTGCCGGCTCGCCTACCCATCGGCTCACCTTGAAAATGCCCAAAATGCCACCTGGCTGTTCAGCCCTGCTATAAAGTTGCAGAAAGACACGACGTTGTACTGTGACCTTACGATGTTACAGATCCGAGAAATAGCGTACTAAGCAGCACGTGTTTCCCTGCTGTGTTAAGGTGGGCCTTAGAAACCCATAACGCACTAATGCAGCTCTGGATGGCGGGCTATGCGTCAGTAATGCTGTCAGAGAAGATTCACTCATTAGTCTGATGTGAACTTAATCAGATTATGGGTCCTTTTTAGTCGCAGAATACAACATAATCCATGGCAAATGGACATCGGTGCCGTCTTTATGATGTTATGCTGACAGTGCCTTTAATCCCACCCCCCACCCCCCACCAATCCCTTTCCCAACTTCATGTTGTCTCTTAATCCTGTATGTTTCAGTAATATGAAGACGGAATTTCAGTATTCTCTGTTGCGGTTGTTTTATTTTTATCTCGCGAGTTTCATGCATTTTTAAGAACCGCGCAGAACATCAGTTAACTCTGTGCTGCTGGAATCCTGAGGATTGCCTTGATGGGTAGTGTAGGAGTTGAAGGATTTGCGTAGTCAGATTTAATTTTTTAAAAAGGAAATCTATTAAAAAGTAACATGCAAAGTAGTTTATTATTATTATTTTTTTTTTTTTTTACATAAGAATTTCAAGAGAAACTGAGAGCCTCGTTTTAATGGGCTTGTCTGGTAAAGTTAGTTTGACACTTGTACTGCATGTATTATTAAACATTTATCTATCCATCCATCCATCCATCCCGGCTCCGTCAACATGCAAACTTCAGTAATTCAAAACACTTAGTATTGAGCTTCCATTGTGAGCCTTAGCAGCCAATAAACAAACCGCCAATAATGAATATCACAGGCTTTGGTGATGGACACAGACTTCCAGACACGCCCCATATTCCTGACGCATTCCTCACCATGACCCTGTCTACTTCACATTCGCAGCCCAATATTTCATTCAAACTGGAGTTCGAAAGCTTGTTGGAGCCGAATGGACAATTTTAAAGACCAACATGGCAGAAAATTCAGTTCTGAAAGAAAGGAAGTTTCGATTTTTAATGAACTTATGAGATGCAGCAGAGATTCATCTTACCCTCAGTAATCTTTAGTTATAGCTTTCAGGGACTGGGATATAGATAATTTAGAAATGTGCTGCTTTTTAAAACACTAAGTAGGATTCCAATACTTTTCCAAGACACGGTATAATAGTATAATGTATTGTTGGTGCGCTGTGGGAGGGAGGTGCTGTCCTGGCAGGGGAGACAGGTGACTGAAACCTTTTGTAGCGATTTGTTCCGCCTGTCTGTTGGGCAGAATTTAGTTTGCTCTCTTTGTGCTTCCAGTAAATCTAGGTCCCGTTCCCATCATACCAGCAAGTCCGTGCAGGGTGGATCTCTGGCTAATCTCTTTTGTTGTTTGATTCCCTCCACGGAGGAAAAAAAAAAGAACTCGAGGTCACCTGCGGTTCCGAACCACATCTCCAGCAGGTCAGTGATCTCAGAGTAGCACATGCCGTTTATAAGCCAAAAGAAAAATGGTTGAAAAGTACGACACCTGTGTTATTCTATTTTGGTATTTAAGTGACAGAATTCCACTAAAGGTGAATTAAAAACTTGCTTAATTTATTGAGAAATGCTGAAGAAGTAAATGAACAAAGGATGAGAGAAGCTGCTGGAATCTGAAGCAGACATGATGCAGGTTCGAAACTGCACAGTTTTGATCTGGAATATGGGACACAATCCACATTATAAGCACTGAGCTAAATGCCAAGTTTTAAATGGCTATTTATCTATTACAACCATTGTTTCAGTGAAAGTTGTATGCAGATGTTTATTACTTAGTAATAAGGCAATATTTGGCTCAACTATGGTTTGTCTGTTACTAATGAAATAAACTTTTCCTATATATAGAGACACAGGACTTTTCTCACTTCTGATCTAAACCATAATTTAGTCTGTTCTTATTTAACATGACACTATAATAAAAATACATCCGAAGTTAAAAATCCTGGAAGACTGCGTCAAATAGAGCAGCAGAGCACCGCCCCCAAACAGCCTCTGTGGGGCAGCAGTGAGCTCAGAGTGCATCCCCCCCCCAGGAGGCAGTGTTAGGAAGAGCAGGCTGCTGTGGGACTTGCTGGTGACCCCAGGGACTTGGTCTTGCCGTTGTCCTCTAAGGCCTGGGCGAAAAGGGCAGGGTTACGGCTGGAGTGCCGCTGGCGTCTCACAAAGGGAAAGACACTGGGGCATGATGGGAAGGAGAACATGTTAGCGTTCCGCTAACACTTGTGGCACTGCCTTTTCTAAGTCAGCCATGTTGGAAAATCCTTGACTACCGTGGAATTACAAACAGAAACTGGAGAGCATCACAGGGGACGCAAAAGCAATTAACATTACAGAACTCTGTGTAGTCTTAGTGACGAAGCTAAGCTGAAGCCAGCAGTTCACACTAAGCCCAAAAATCCCTGGAATTAATCGTTAACAACCCCAGAAACAGAACCTGTGTGTATCCCACACCAATATGAGTCTTATCCCCTTATATAAAATACATGGAATATATTACAGAAAGACCCCTTTTATAGAAGATAATAGTTTTACCTTTTTTTGGTCTCTTGTGGTTCTATGGCTCTAGCCAGCATGTTTTTGTAGAGATCGGACTTTAAATAGCGGGCGTAGGAGTCCTGAGGGTGAGAGGAGAGGCCGAGAGCCCGTTTTAATGAAGCTGTCATCCACTTTCATGGCTGTGCACAGTTAATGCTCCTACCTTCTTCATCAGGAAATAGATGTGCATCTGGGCGTCATCCAGGACAAAACGATGTGGGCTTTTCATGCCCTGCAGGGTCTTCTCCATGGTCTTGCTGTCCACGTTTACCCACTTGCTGGCTCCCGGGGCCAGGAACTGCCTGGGGGGAAGGAAGTGATGAGCCTGAGCTTTGCAGTCCCACTGGGAGTAAGCAAGTGCCACATCAGGGCCTGCTCTAAATTCAACTGGGATGCAAACTGTCCCACTGGGCCACAAGGTCGCACTCACTTGTAGACCTCTTCCACCTTCTGCGGGATCGTAGCGCTCTCGCCGTGCCGGATGTCCTCACAGGCCTCCCAGAAACAGAGGTTCTCCACTGTGAATGAAACAGCGCATGCATCAGCTACCTGCAGGAGGCGCTCATCACGATGCCAATATGGAGGAGAATTGCCTTTCATAGAGGGATCATGATTATTAATTTAGCAGATGCTAGATCCTATTTTTTTTTTTTTTTGAGAGGGCAGGGTCAGTCAGTCCCTGGAGTAACTGATCGACGGCCCAATAGTGAGGTCACTCAGCTGACTCTGGGATTTGAGCTGATGACCTCCTGCAATGAATCCCAATCTGCTGAGTCACACACTGCCCAAATAGGCCCGCAGTGATCAAATAATGAATATGATTCTTACTTGCTGACGATGCCTCCATGAAGCTGATCTACTTGGGCGGGGGGGTCTACATGCTGCTCACCACTGAACTCCTTCTCCAGGTACTCCCTGAACTTGCACCGTCCCAGAGGGTCCCTAAGGAGCTCCGTGAAGCCGAACCCCCATCGTTCCACCCGCAGCTTGGTGGGTGTCTCCACCCTGCACCAGGAGGCGTGGAAGTGAAGAGACGACAGTCACCTCTGGGGGTGTGGCCCTGAAGAGGCAGGATGGGGCGCGGTAACGCACACTCACATGTCGGCATTCAGCGTCCAGAGTGCCGTGTCATCTGTTATCCAGGGGTTGCTGGGGGGGCAGCCTTGCATCATGGGGTCATGGTTCAGGTACTGCTCGCTGAACTTAAGGAAGCTGAACACAGAAGACCAGCCATTCCCAGTTTTAGTCCTACTTTCTATAATCCTTGCAAGTCATCAAATATTCAGGTTCAATGCTGGCATATTCCAGCAAACTGGAGCTCGAAATGGTGACGAAATGATTATACGTCATTGAACCCTATAAGGAAATTCTCTTTTCATCTCCTCCATCTTGCTCTCCATAGGTGAGAGAAAGCTTGGTAGCAAAGGGCAGCTGCCCGTAGAGGCTCCCAGGAACCTGGGGGTTAAGGGCCTTGTTCAAGGACCCACAAGTGTGCTGAAGCCAGGCTTGAACCGGCGACCTTCTGATCAATATTAAGTAATTATTTGCAGTTAAATACAGTTCAATTCAGTTTAATAGTCAACCGGTTTCAATATTAGTTAGGCATCATTAATCCAGGATATGTGTGACTCTGAGATTTATGGTGAAAGATGGATGGGCAGATGGACGAAAGAACGAAATAACGAGGTTAGATTTTCACAAAGAGCAGTCCCCAGCATTTTTGTCAGAATTAACATGAAATAGATCCCCCCCCCCACCAATCAGAGGCACAGTATACAGAATACCCAGAGATATCCCCCAGTTAGGGACTAATGTGGACTGGTGTCGAACCAGTGGTCCCCCAGCTATGCTGGGACTGAGGCTGAATCACAGGTGTTGGGGGGGGGTAGGTGGGGGAGGCTGTTATCCAACCTTTCCAGGCAGATGGAGGACTTGACCCTCGAGCGGCCCAGGGATTTCCTGATGTGTTCAATCTGGTGTCGGGAGCCATGAAAAATCACACGGGGAATATAAGAGTCAGAAAAAAGGCACAGCATGGTACACATCCAAGCCCTGATAAGAGCCATGCTGTTGTACCTTTAAACAGAATTTGTCAATATCTGAGAGCCAACAAAAGAAAACGACAACACAGATGTAGATCCTTCCGAAGCAATTTTCTTATGACAGCATTCTTAAGAGCCCACTTAATCACCCTCTTTGGTTGTTCTTGGCAACCATCCCATCAGCTGAAATAGGTTCACTCTAAATTCTTTCAGGCTTACCTCTCTTTTGTAGTAGTCCGCGTTCTGTTCTGTAAAGAAGGAAGAAACAAAACCGTCTCTAAACATGATATAAGCCACATGTTTATGGGAGTTTTACTTGCGCAAAAATGTTCTGAGGGCACAAGGTTCATTGGTTCAGAGAGATAACCAATCAGACTGTAGAAGTGGTGGATACAGGCAACTAGAGGAGGGGGGGGGGTCAACCAATCAGATGTCTTGTTCCTGCCTCCTCTAGTTCCTTAGACCCACCTCCTCTACAATCTAATTGGTTATCTCTCTGAACCAATCATTTTTCCTTCTGCCCTCAGAACATTTTTGTGAGGGTAAAACTCCCACGAGCGAATCACATGCAAGGAATCAGACAGTAGGAATTCTGCTCACACTCAGCTCCTGGCTTTACTAAGCAGACATCCAGTCTAGAAACCATGAATAATATAGCACTATTACGAGTATGTATTGTGGGACTGCTGACGTACTTACGTTAGCATGGAAAACGAGAGCAGGAAGTGAGGAAGAAGTGAGACAGAAAGATGAGCACAACGAAGTGCTGTCACACTCACACACGAGCTTCCCTCGGATGCCCTCCCACCAAAAACACTGATTATCACTTCACTTCCTTGGGTAATTTGGGGGCCCAAGGCAACAGCCTATTCTGCCTATAGCTGCCATATATATATAGATATTAATATACATATTTTTTCTTCATGACTTTGATCTTATCTAGGCCCCGAGCGGCTCTCTTGTTTGCCCGGATCCGGTCCTGTGACTGACAGAGGCGATAAACAGCAGGTACTGGCATTACGGAAAAAATGTATATGCTTAATAAAAAGCTCAGACCAGCTGGACTCGGGAGTTGTGCCGGTTCCTTCGCTCAGGGCCTTGTTCTTGAACGCTGAATGTTCCCGGCTGCAGAAAATCAGAGGGTGAGAAATCCTTAGCTGAACTTCAGATGAAGAGTGAGCTCGTTTCTCTCAAGCAGACTGACGCCGGTCTAACGCTGCATTAATACCCCTTAGCACTACTGGTCACATTTCCCATGATGCCACTGGGTACAGCCCATGGCGACACTGCCCAGTAGGGGACAGTGTGACAGCTTTCCAAAAGGACCATTCGGTCCTGGAGGGCCAGTCGGTGACACAGTATCCATGATCAGGACTGGGGTACCCTGCTTTACAGAATAAACTAACCAAATGTCGATACTGAATGCAATCTGATTTAACATGGTTTCCTTAAATCCCAATTAAAGTGCTTCAGATCAGCTCAGGACTTAACAGCAGAGAGACTATTTGGCAAATTATTACGCTGCTATTTGCAATTACATCCATTATCTCTCCGCTAACATGCAGCATTAAGCCTGAGCCGCAGGAATAGAGGTCAGATAATGGATCCGGTATTCCGGAGGTGGGATCCTCTTCCAGCTCGTTTAAAAGGCCCAACAAGTGGGGGGGTGGTGGGGGGGGAGACGCAAACACAGCATGTCTGCATTTTAGCTTCAGGCCGTCTCCCAGTCCCTTCGCACTCCTCTCTCCCAGATCCAAGCATCACCAGTCTTAGCGATGCGTCTCGTGTTTCTCGGGCAAAGAGAAAGGAGGCAGGAAGCGGCCATTTTGTCATTTGCTGGTTTTAACCCCCCCCCCCCCCCCCCCAGCTTCCCCCGTCCACCTGGCCGTACCAGAGTGCAGAGCGTCCCTGCCTTTTAAACACGAGCAGCACCTGACTGGGGGGCCCTACGCTGCGTGGTTTTTGGCTCAACTGTGTTTCCGTCTAATTGGCGTCAAAACGGTGGGTTTCATCAATGAAGGTGGTGTGTGGCTGAGCGGGTTGGCAGTCGCCGCCTATGACTGGAAGGTTGCCGGTTTAAATCCCACAGTCAGCAGAGTGACATCACCACTGGACCCCTGAGAGAAGTCCCTAAACCCCCAACTGCTCTAGTCTCAATAAAAGGTACATCTGCAAAATAAGCTGAATTTAGGATGTGATCCGCAGCTGCGTGGCTGCCATTCCCACCTCCTGATGCCGCCCCGGATGGGGATAATGGCCCACATAAACGCTGATGCTTATTAGCCCTGAGAGATGCTGCGCACCCAGCAGAAAGGGGCCCTAGTGACGGCCGGGATTAAGCCAGATACACACCACACTCTGCTCCTGTCCCACACTTTCATTCTCCACTCTCCTGTGTTATTCATGAACTCCAAATTACACTCAGCGAGGGTGCAGTTGCTCATTCCCGCAGCCTGTTGTCCTGTCTGTCTTCTGAAAGCTCTCGTCCCACAGAACATAGGCTTCTTCCCAGCTAAGTAAATATTTCATGATCACACTGAAGCAGTAGTGGGTTATCAGGCCTGAAGTGATATATTCCTCCCCCACAAAGTATGCATGGAGACACTCTGTGTGTCTTACTTAACGAAGATAAAACTCCCCCCCCCCCCCCCCCCCCCGTGAATTTTGCTGAGCTCAATGCTCTGGAGATGACGGAGATCGAAAATTATACCGGAAATGTTCCATATGTCCTTACAGATGTTTCCTTTGCCTTCCTTCATTGAACAAACCCGTTGTCGTGGGAGAGAACTGCACAACCCCCCAGCTCTCTGTGGGGGAATGGGACCCTGCCTATGCCTTCCTGCCAATCCTGCCAAGTTTCCCCTGTAAGTTGAAGGATCTCCTAACAGGCCTGCATGTAGATTAATGTCATACCCAGGACAAAGCAATTGCAGGTTAAGGCCCTTGCTGAAAGGCCCAACGGAGTAGAATCACTCTGGGCATTCACAGGATTTGAACCAACAACCTTCCACTTGCTTGCACAGATCCCTAGGCCCAGAGCCACCACTCTGCCCCACAACCTCAAAAAAATCCTAGAATCGCCCCCAGCCTGAGGCGATATTCGAGCTGCCAAGGTGCATTGAGTTCAGGTTTACCCAGTGTGTGCTTTACTCTAATCACAGCATACTGGGTTTTCGCCGGGGCAGATGTAGGGAGTCAGGGGTTTCGGGGGAGGTGCTTACTGGCGGTCTGTTGACGAGCCAGTAGGCCTGTTCCTGACATTCCAGCATGATGCGGTCCGCCTTGCGCCTCTGTTTGGCTGCCCTGGTAGGAGCAGAGCAGTCGATGGAGAGTCAGAAAGCATACTGGGTAATTAGCATATAGCGGTAATCACTGAACTGCAAGGTAGGGTTTTCATTTTTCTGTTTCCTTTTTCACTTAGAAATGGATTTCCGACTCTAGTGTTTAGGCTGAGGTCTGATTTAACAGATAGGAGGGAAATTATGACCACACACCATGTTACTTTTTAATTTAGGTAACATCATCATCCTCTTAATACGAGATTTATTCATCCATTCTCATCTGTCCCCTTGTGTGCATTTATGAAATTGATTTCATAGCTCGATGCGACAGTATTCCCGGGCTGGGGTGGGGTTTACCTGAGCTGCTCCTTCGCCTGCATCACCACGAAGTCCCAGGTGTGGTTGATCCGTTTGTGCAACATGTTGTAGCTGTCCTGCGGAGACGATGTTTAAATGCGACATTGCCAGGTCGCACGGCTGGCTGCGTTGCTGCATGGGTTCACGTTATGACTCACAGGCCGAACCCCTCCCAGGATATCAGCTGGCAGTGTCGGATTCACAAACCCTCTTACTGATGAGAACCTAAAATGCGTTGACCCTGACGCAACATGGCGGCAAGTTGGTGGATGTCTATGTGCGATCCTACTATGTGCATAATTGGTGGGAGGTTTTCTTACACAAAAATGTTCTGAGGGCAGAAGGAAAATGATTGGTTCGGATAGATAACCAATCAGATTGCAGAGGAGGCAGGACCAAGACATCTGATTGGTTGCTCCTGCCTCCTCTAGTTGCTCGGATCCACCTCATGTACAATCTAATTGGTTATCTCTCTGAACCAATCATTTTTCCTTCTACCCTCATAATATTTTGTGTAAGTAAAACTCCCATGAGCATTCAGCTATCACATGATCTCATCAAGCAATGCTTCAGACCAGCGAATAAGAATAGCATTGAAATGTACATAAATAAAAATTTTCTCTTACCTTTTCATAGTCTATCAGCTGCCCTTGCTTTCTGATATTCTTCTTAGTCAAATAAATCGCTTTAGAAGAGCAAAAGAAAGACATGGCAAGAAACTGTGTTTTTTATTATTCTAGTAAAGGGAAGTAATGATGTAATAGGCGAGCACATGATTAATAATTGGTAATCACCGTAATCTAGCTCGGAGGCTGGCCACTGCTGAGAGCTCCAGAAGTACGGAGTCTAGCAAAAAGGAGATGCTGTCATTTGAAACTATTCAGAAGCAGCGTGACAAAGGTGCTTTGTGATTTAACATGTCAGGGACAAGGCGGGTGGAAGGCATTTTGCTACTTTAACTGGCATTGGTTCTCATACATCAGTGTTTCCCAATCCGGTCCTCGGCGACACACAGATGATCCACGTTTTTGCTCCCTCCCAGCTCCCTACCAGACAGTCTACGTTTTTGCACCCTCTCAGCTCTGGAGCCCGGACCAGATTGAGAAATACTGTCCTACACGGTAATTCCGCAGTCTCTCCAACGAATAGTTTCGATATGCGTGCCCCCCCACATGGCCACCACCCTCTCGCGCTGCCCTCCATCTGAAGAAACCGTGGTTTTAGGTTACCTGGAAGCGATACGGCGTCTCGTCGGGCCGCAGGACGAGCGTCCTGGGGTCCTTTAGGGGGTAAATGTAGCCGTGCTTCACGATCAGATTCCCCACATGAAGTGCCTCTGAAAACACACAAAGTGGTCACTCATTTCCACGTAAACTACTCAAAGCTCAAACAAATCCACTACTCGTAGCCCAGATTTAGGCATAGTAATTCTCTAAATTTTTGTCAGTGGAATACAGTAGAACACACGATAACTAGAAACTGAGTAGGCATATTATATTTTATTTTACGGTATAGCAAGTAACTGGAAAAAACGTTGACATGGTGCACAGAATAAGCCGCGGGGATGGTGCATTCCTCATCGGAACTATAATTAATTACGAGTAATTGGGACTTTCCACTTTCCGGCTGCCTCCGCGGCCATTGGCAGTCAGGCGCTCCCGGGGGTTTCAGACCGGCGCAGCAACAGCGCTGCTAGGGGGAAGCCTAGTGTTTACAGGGAGGGGTAACTGCTTACCGGGGCAACAGGTTTTTTGCCCATTCAAGTCTGTTAATGCATCTGCCATCTACTGCCTAAAAGTCCCCTCCTTTCCATTCCGACTTCTTTTCCAATCTGGGCTGTAAATCAGGGAAATCTGCTCCCTTGCTATTTAAAACCTCATCTGCATCGCCCGGGAATTCAGGACAACAGCGTCTTGCAGAAGTGCATAATGAGGGAGACGGATAGCGATATTTCTCCAGGCATGACTGACTGCCTCTGGCTATCAGCGAAGTTTGCATCGGGACTATCAAACCGTACAGCTCAGCATGCGTAGCGGCGCGACTCGGGACTGGCCTACAGATTATTTGTACTAATAGCCTCTCAGCAGAAAGATAAATAATTCAGCAGATAAATTGACGCCAGGGGAAGAAAATCCCAAAAGCTTCAGGCGAATGGGGTGTCTATGTTATGGACAAGCTCAATTCTGACATTTATTAATTCACAGGCTCAGCAATATCAATGGAACAGAACATGCTTCTGTCAGACACGTGAATTGCATATGCTTACACATAAATGCAGCTAGGCTAATCTGTTGTATGGATGACAAATTCTATTACTTCATTTGTATTTATTATTCAAAAGACTCGTTTATTTCTGTTATTTTATTACAAAAAAAAAAAAACCTGATGACGTCTTTCGCCAGCAGGGGCGCCATCGTCGTCACGAAGGGAAAAAAACAATCGATTAACCTCACATAAGAGCACCAGGTAACGCTTCCCTACATACTTCTCGGCCCTACCTTCTTCCATGATGGAGTACTTCTGAATTAGCCACTCCACGATATCATTTCCTGGGAAGGCATAGCGAGGAAGGCATCTAGTTAGAGTCGAGAAATGCATTAAGCCGTCATAAATCAAAAACGCTGAACTCGATAAATAAATTACATAAATAAATATGAGCGCAAGGAGATCGATGACAGTCTTAATGCACAGGATTCCCGAAGACCGCCGATGTATGGGCTTTCCTGTGAAGGGCTTAAATGACCATTAGGACCCGGCCCCCGGGACACTGCACGGCCGGGTGTAAGACAACCCGGGCGGCACGAAAAATTATTTTTAAAAAGTAAAATATGTATCGTGCACCTGTCATCGCATGTGGAATCACTGTGATTAACAGTCTTTGATTCTTCATCTTTATCCCCATGTCGGGATCTTGCATCGCCACAATGACTTGTTCAATCTGGGATAAGAAGAATAGTCAAAATCGTGAAATCAAGGTGACGACAGACATAGTGAAAACGTTCAACCTAGTAATATAATAATTGCTTAATGTGTGATTTGATATGTAATCGTTATATTCATCATTAAATCACCGGAGAGACACACTCATATATTTAGGCATATATATAAGTAAACTACAAGGTTTTTCCTCTGACTATCTTAACTGCACGTCAAAGACGTTATCGGATATTCCCGACTACAGACTTTCGGTTTGATCATTTATTCGCGTTATTAATTCGGCTCCTGATTACATTAAACTAAACATGCTCAGATTGTTACAACCTTTGCTTGTCGGTTATTTTTGGGATCTTTCTGGATGGGCTCAAGGCGGGGTCTGTAAGCACAAGCAAACTGCCAGCACTTTTGTTTTACATGAAAATAGTTTGATGTCGGCCTATTGCGTTATTGTCTGGCTATAATTTGGAGGCAATATTAAACAATAGGCCCATATATTGTAAATATACATGTTGTGTTGTTTTGTTGTTATCACAAACGTATAGCCTGATCATAAATTTCATGGATACCTGGATGTTGTATGTTCCATTATATTTATGAATGAATGATTTATGTGAAGTCTGGCTTAGATTCGAGAATTAATCATATAGATTAAAAAAAGTTTTCATTTAAAACTTATCTCATATAATAAAATCCTCGTCCGACACGAACATATGTCAGAATGAAAAAACATTTAAATTATTTTTGTGATGCATCAGTATCAATAGCTACAACGTCATAACAGATATAGATATAATGCGGTTCATACTTTTGAAGTTGATGCGTATCTCCCGAAAAAAATCAACTCCAGAAGAGTCCGCGTCTGTAAATGCCTGAACTTCGGAATCGATCCTACCTTTGTTAGGCGCGGCATCTGTGTCTTGCAGCTGTTCCCTTGGATAAAGATGTTAATTGTCATGCTTACAGCATCTCGATCTCCGGCGTTTGTGAAGTTGGGATTGATGCTGTCCTGTGTTTTTTTTTTCCTTCCACACTTAAGCTCTGCTTGTTACTGCCCCATAGCGGAGCGCAAGTGAAACGGACTACCGGAGATTTGCACTGTTTTTCTGTTAGTGTGTATAATCAAAATATGACTCAGTTTGGCCAGTTAGAAAAATATGATAATAGAAAAGTATTCTTTTCCTCTCACTTTTTTTTCTTGATTTAATTACCGACTTCACGTACTTACACTGTGTCCCGTTGCACGATGTAATATTGCGAAACTATGATTTTGTGGCAGTGTTTTGTAAAGGAATTTTCCGTTTAATCATCGTCTTAGTATAAAGCTATATGGTTGTTCTGGTATCAGTGGACGTACATTATGTATTTTTTCTTCTCTTGAGCACCATGGTCATGACATGAAGCTCAGTCATTGATTACTCGCAAATGTTAGTAGTCATCCGCTGTTTATCTTGAAGATGTAAAAGTAGTGCGCGTACATCTCCTCGTTAGTATAGTGGTGAGTATCCCCGCCTGTCACGCGGGAGACCGGGGTTCGATTCCCCGACGGGGAGAGTCTGCATCTTTTTGCCTCGGTCTCAAAAGGCACCAAGCTAGAACCGGCCCCGTGTTAGTGGAAACGGGGCTTGTGACTTGTACTCATGCATAATATTCTGCGGGTCGCTCAGCAGCGCAGCATATGAAACTAGACTCGGATTGTAAGTGTGTGGTTTTGATAATTGATGTATGGATGGATGGATCCTTAATAAGAGATATAAACAATAAGGTCCAGTCGCCAACTAATCATGTAAAATACGTCATAAACTCATGGTTGTTAAACCCAGAATAAAAATGAAGACGTATAACTAGGAAAGTCAACTTGCACATTTCAATTTTGGTTCGATATAATCACGTTGTCCTTAACCCTCCAGTGCAGGAGGGGACGGTAATGCGCATCGAATGTTTCCGAACCTGTGTGTGATACAACCGAGGAAGAGCCGATGACTTCGGGGGAGGAGGGGCAGGCGACTCGGAAGAAAAAGCAGCAGAACCCAATGCAGCCTGTAGCCCATTCAAAGGCCTACTGTTGGACCTCTGCTTATTTTGCAATACGTCTTTAGTACGGACTGAAAAATGTCCGATTTCGATGAGTTTGAGAAGCAGTTAAGCGAAAATCGGCAAGGTAAGTTTGGCTTTGAAGATCGGTGTATGCTCCCTGTTTTAGGGTAATAAAGTGGCCGGCGTGTCCTAGCGCCGAGGATGGTGCGGAGGGCACTTCTGCTGGTTCCGAAAAGAAAAGCGCGGCTGGGAAATCGGTGCCTTTTATCCGAGCGCTCGCCGATTCTGAAACCTGCCCGATTCTTCTTCTCCCAGCTGCCGCAGGATCCCCGAAAACTGACCGCTTTGGTAAATCAGTGACATTCTTTGCTTGGCATTGTTATAGAGATCGCTAGGCCTGCATCCATCAGTGCCCGGCGTACATAACATGGACATTTCAATGAAACGTTATTGGGGTGCACTCGATGTGAAAGCCTGCGGTTTTATTTATTTAATTATTTACCATTATACACTTGGATCATAAATTGCGACCCGCGTATTTTCATTCGCAGTAACACACTATGCATGGATGTTTGTTGCAAGCGTTATATTTTCAAGATCACGTTTAAAGTTTTATGCAAATAAAAACGACCGCGACCACTTGATTTAAAGTCCGCACTTAATAACAGTGTTAGTTACTTGGTTTTTAAATACTACGACGAGTTTTCTATATAATGATATGATTTTGTCTCTTTCCGATGCACAATAGCCTTTCCCTTGGGTCCGAAATGCTGGCCCTGTCATCCGTACAGAATAAGTCTTTCTCACACGATCGCCGTTTCTTCATGATGTATAGACTCTAAAAATCAGCCGCGTTCCCTGGAATCATAACAACTGCTTTTAGGTCGTTATTGCAAAGTCTTGCACCTGTATCTACCTTTACAGCGGATAGCAGTAACTAACAATGATGTACAGTTATATAACAATACACATATAACTTCATTAAAGTGCAGAGAATCCAGTAAACTGAATAAACTTAAGCCATACTAACGCAACTGAAATATACAACATGCGTTACAACGGAGTCGAAAGTAGGATTGATTTATGTACCTATCAAATGGCAATCTTGTCATATCAGCTCCTTATCACTAAATCACTAAAATGTCATTCGAAACGACCTGATTCGGCTAGACGAGCACTAAGTGCCGCCGTGTTTGATAAACTAGCAGTTCCAGTCATTCATATCTGCGCTCTGACTATGCCTGCGATTGCGGTAATTGGTTATTACCGATTTACGTAAGATGCATTGGCCGCTCCGTGTCTGTACTTTTGCAGCGGTGCATTACCGTAACGCTGTTATAACTGATGCATGAAGCTGATTCCTCGAGCAGCACCTGCGTTTAAATGCTTCACTGAAAACTGCACCTTCAGGGATTTATTTAAGCTTCTATATGAAGGACCTGCTGGGATAGAAAGGTGATATTTTATTGCTAGTTTAATAAAGTGCTGTCTGTCAGATTGAAACGATATTAATTACCCATCCATCGTCCAACCAGTTATCTTAGTCAGGCTCCCCTGGAGCCTATTCCAGGCAAATTCCCCATACAGAGAGCAGAGGCAAAATTCAGGCCTCCAGACTCGGAGGCGTGAGGCAACTGTACTCACCACTGTGCTCCTATATCATTAATTAGTCTGGTTATGTTTTTATTGTTTCACAACAGACTGACATTCAAGGGGATGTCCTTGTGCCCTTGAAATTATTAGCCATTGAGAGATGGGTGTGTTTGTTTCAGGAGGGTGTGATTGAATATGTGAATTGAATGGAGGTGCTTCATTCTGGTGAGGAAACTGGGGAGTTAGACCCCGTACCACATCTTGGTCTCCGTAAGTGACTTTTAAGGCATAGCGCTGGGTCAGTCAGCATCCAGCACCCCAGGGAAGTTGGTAATATGATTACTCTGTGACTCATGGGCTTCAAACCCACAACCATCCGGACACACATTCATAATCCCTCTGAGTTACACATCTTGGATTTATCGAAATGGATGGTAGGGGGGCAGTCATGTCGCTCCGCCCACCGTCTCACTGGTACCACGGTGTCGTCCCCCAGAGCGGGAGAAGGAGCGACACAAGAAGCGTAGCCGCAGCCGGTCTCTGAGCCGTGGCGAGAAGCACCGCCGCTGGAGCAAGGACTCCAGGGGGCGGAGTCACGAGAAGCGCAGCAGCAGCCGCGACCGCAAGGGTCGTGACCGACGGAGCAGCTCACGCGAGCACAAGAAGCACAGGTACCCCCCCTCACGGTCCCGGTTACAGGCACTGAAGCTGATATCTAGCATGGTTTGAGGCCTCTTAACAAGTTTCTTTCACAATCAACCAATTGGTTTCTTCGTGGTGGGAAGGGGGACTGTACCCATATTAAATTTTAACTGGCGTTTATAAGTAGCCCCCGCCATAGCGATGGGACCTCAAAGCCAGCCTAAAAAGTGGCGCATGGTCACACCCTCATGACCTTAAACTGCCTGCGATCCAAAGTTAAATGTAAACATTCTGCCATCTGTTTGTTTTTGCCAGATTCTGAGTGTTTACACTGTATTGTTTGGGGAAAACAACCTTCTGTTTTGTGTTTGGGCAGCTACTCTCCTCGGAGAAGCCGTAAGAAAAGGACATACAAGTACTGGGATGTTCCCCCTCCGGGATTCGAGCACATCACCCCCATGCAGTACAAGGCAATGCAAGGTTTGGATGCGACGCTTCCATGTGTGCTAGTTCAGTATTGCAAGGTTATGGTATATTGGTTGCAATGAAAGCATTTATTCTGGAGTGCCCTCCTCCCCCCTGCTGGTCAAAGAGGGAATAACACTTGGGATGATTTCAGACAGTGTGAAGAGAGCTTAAACCTAGGGGTTAGAAGCAAATGAAGGCGACGATCCGGATGTTCTGGCCGTCCCTGGTTGGGGTCTTGAAGCCCTTTCTCCTCCCCACAGCTGCAGGGCAGATCCCCACGATAGCTTTACTGGCAACATCCACCACCAGCGGCGTGGCAGTGACGCCCACCCAGGTGCCGATGGTCGGCAGCCAGATGACCCGGCAGGCCAGGCGGCTTTATGTCGGCAACATCCCCTTCGGCCTGACGGAGGTGAGTCCAGGCAAAGTCCCGCGTTGCCTTCTGTCATGCATACTGGTGTCATGTGTAGCTCAGTGAGTTAGGACACTGAGCCGGTCACAAGAAGGTTGTTGGTTCAAATCCCTTGGGCAGCAGAGTGATTTCACCATTGGGCCCCCGAGCGCAGCCCTTAAGCACTATTTGCTCTAGGAACTGTCTGGTCCTGCTTCTTCAATGAAATGTATGTTGCTTTGGATGAAAGTGTCCGCAAAATAAATAGATAAATGTACTAGACTTGTCAGTCATTTTTTTTCTCGTTTGCCTGTTTTGATGTCTTCAGACGTCTGCCTGTCTTCATTCAGTGTGTCTGCCTGTCTTTTTAGGAGGCCATGGCGGATTTCTTCAATACCCAGATGCGATTGGCTGGCTTATGTCAAGGTCCCACCAATCCCGTCCTCGCTGTTCAGATAAACCAGGACAAGAACTTTGCCTTCCTTGAAGTAAGAGTCTTTCCTGCCTAATGGCTGCTGTGTCCAGGCGGAGACCGCAGCCTTCCCTGATTAACGACGTTCTTCGTTCTGCCCTAGTTTCGGTCCGTGGATGAGACCACGCAGGCAATGGCCTTCGACGGCATCATTTTCCAGGGTCAGTCGTTAAAAATCAGGCGGCCCCACGACTATCGCCCCCTGCCTGGCATCTCAGAGCAGCCCGCCTTCCACGTACCAGGTCCGTTTTGCTTGTCGCCGTCATAACCTTAATCTTTATTTACCTTTGAAGAGCCGATCGGCAAGGCCAGTTTTTTGTACTCGTTACGGACTGACTGTCCTTCGCAAGCTGCGGATGTCTTGTCATATAAAGAGGGAGACTTTCACTTTTATTTACTTAATGTTGTAAATATTTAGCAGACAGTTTTATCCAAAGTGAAGAATGTTTTTTTTTTTTTTTTTTTTTTGAGAAATCAGGGTCAGCCTGTCCCTAGAGCAAACTCGCCGGCCCAGTGGTGTGATCACCAGTGATGTGAACCAGTGATCTTCTGATGATAACGCTGGCATCCTAACCAGCTGAGCCACACACACACACACACAGCTCAGTCACTCACTTCTTACTGTTAACATAGGGGTGTTGTGTGGCTCTGTGATGTTTGCCCATGAAAAGAAGGTTGCTGGTTGGCAGGGTTGGCAGAGTGATTTCACCACTGGGCCCTTGAGCAAGGACCCTAACCCCCAAATTGTTCTAGGGTTGCTGGCTCCTATTCTAGTTAAAAATTCTGGACACACCTACTGAAAATGACTTGTTTTTCAGCAAGATAATGACCCAAAGCCCACCTTGAAGGTTATGCAAGTAGCTTATTACCTTGTGAACTAGGAAAGAGATGGTCCCCACAGCCCCCCAACCTAAACTCTATAGAGCTGGTTTGGGATCAGTTGGATGAGAGTAAGAGTAAGGTAGCCAGCTTGCGCGCAGAACTTGTGGAAACTCGAGGACTGTTGGAGAAACGGTCCAGGTGGGTACATATGTTAGCTGGTTGAGTCCGCAATGCTGTCATCGAAGCCAATGGCTCCTATTTTGAAGAGACAAAAATTTTGTCTTTGCAGTACTTCATATGCATAACTTCCATGCCCAAAGGCCTTTTACTATAAGGTGAATAACAGCTAAAATAGAGACAAATGCATTAAGAGCAGGTGTGTCCATACTTTTGACTGGTGCTGCATGTGTCAGCATCTCCCATGGAGAGCAAGATGGGAGAGACAAAAAACAGTCGTCAAACTGCCCCAGTATTTAGGTATTTTTTTGCTGGAGTTACATTTATCTGATATTATATAGGAGATAACGACGTCATACTGATTTGAAGTTGGCTTATTTCACTCGCGCCGTTTGCTCGTGGTCATTATCCGGCATGTTGACGGTTTGCTGTGATCGGCCGGCTTTGGGCGCCGTGCCGCTCTGTCTGCAGGGGTCGTCTCCACCGTGGTTCCAGACTCGCCACACAAGCTCTTTGTCGGAGGCCTGCCCAACTATCTCAGTGACGATCAGGTACCCCGCCCTCAGTCTCTGTCGCCGGGGAGCCGACCCACAACCCTCCTGTGTTTCTGTCCCACTGCTGCACGTGGAACTCAAGCAGGCATGCACACACACGCACACGCACGCACGCACGCACGCGCACGCACATACATACATAAAATAAACACTCGTCTCTGTGTAACTGATTAGTAGGAAAAGAAAGCCTGTCAAAGTTACCTCACCGCTTAAAATTCATTACAAGATACTGGGGGGTCAAATGTCAGCATCATGTTTAAAGCTAGCTGCTGAAAATAGCCGCACATTTGAGGTTTTTTTTTTTTTTTTTTAAAGATATTCATGGGATTTATTAAACATTTATTAGACATGTAGGTAATGAGTTGACAGTTACATTACGCTCATTGTTTATCCAGCTGTAAATTATGAAGATATTGAGACCCCGCTAATGTAAAAGGTACGTTTCCCAAAACCTCATGTTATCGACTTGCATAGTTGGAACCATTCAGTTGTTATCTAATGTTGTTAGCAAATAACCTTATTAGCAACAAAGGCTTTGGGAAACGTGCCTTACAGCTGGCGGCTTGCCAAACCAGTCACGTAGCCAGTCCCTGTGCTGCCTGTTGCTGGGTACCCTGGAATATTTGTATATCGGGTTAATTGCTGAGTGTTAGTCGGATGAATCAGCCGCGTCGTTTTGCTGCATGAAAATTTAAAATCCAGTCATCTGCGCGTCACCTAACTGACGAATACCTCCACATTGCTGTACACCTGTGTTTGCCCAATCCCAGTCCTCGGGGAACCGCCGACTGTCCACATTTTCGCTCCCTCCTAGCTCCCAGCCAATCAGGAACACCGAATACCTGGTACAGGTGTGCTGAGAGGAAGCAAAAACGTGGACTGACCGGGGGGGTACCCCCGAGGACTGGGCTGGGAAACACTACCATAGACTGTGCTTGAAATGTGGGGGAGATCGACCAAGTCCCCAAACGCTTCAGTATTCGCAGACGTGCCGTGTCTCACGTCCATGTCCGCACACTGAGAACGATGACTTCACATCCCGTTAACAGCGATGGGGAGCTGCGGAAGAATCGTTCCCTACATTGCTGTGTCGCTCGAAAGGCAGAAAATACTTCGGACCTTTTTCCCGGTGAACGATTATCAGCTTCACTGGAGTTTTCACATCGTGCCCCATGCCCTATTCTGTTATGACGTCAGTGATGGATAATATTACCATAACAACATGCACAGATGAGGTCGTCTTACTCTGAAAGTGTTGAAAGGGTCACATTTTAGACATTTTCTACTTCTCATTAGCATCTTTTATGATTTTTTTTTTTTCTTCCTATATCGCCACCCCACTGAAATCGGCCCATTATAGACATAATCCATACAGGCATTTAATAGTTTACCTATTTATTTTGCAAAAGTTAATCGCAAAACGTTTTGCGTCCACCCCTGCATTGTAACATTTTGAGCTCCGGTGTCCCACTCACTTTAGCCTAAACTGTTAAAAATGGCAAGACTCAGCCCACAAGATAGTGATCGCGGTTTCAGTGAAAGGTAAGTGAGAAGTGCAGTCAGTTTGTTTTTCTTTGATTTTTTTCCTCCTTTTCGGATTGTCATCGTAATCTTTCTTATCCAGTGTGAGTCACATGTAATCCAAGTCAAGAGGAAGGCTGTACCAAAGCAGCACTGGGGGGAGAGAGTTTGAATCCAGCAGAACTGTTAATGTATTTCACGTCAAAGCCAGTAAATGTGCCATAGACAGGTGAAATGGAAACCGCTGCTTGTATCCTGGTGTTTACATTTTTTTTGCAGTCCCTGCTACCGCTTTGATACTTACAGCTCTTTCATTTTTGTTCCCCACTTTGTCCCCAGCTAGGGGCCTGTAAGATCGTTAAGTCTTCGCTCATAATTTGTTCAGTAGTACTGACCTACTGCTGCCATGCCAACATGTAACACAAGGCAAGTAAGACATTCCGTCCCTCGCACGGATATCCTCCCTGTCGACGGCCTGCCCCTGTGGGGGGGCTCTGTCCTGGAGTGCTCTTAAGCATATGGGGTCCTTTTTTTGGGGGTTGAAGGCTGGGGAGAGACTTATTATGCTGATCACAGGGTATAAATTTGATTTTTTTTTTTTTTTTGCCCCTAAGAGAAGGTAGGAGGTAGCGCCCTCTTGTGGCTGCCAGTGTCCCAGGTGACTCCTTTCTGAAGTCAGTGGTTAATGCGGCTTTACAGTAGATTCCTGTAGAATAAGTGAGGAATGATGTTAGCAGAGCTATTTCGTCCTGTTTGGCTTCAAGCCGTGGCCCCTTTAGCAGGACCCTGTGGCGGCTCTTAGCTTTACCTGTGAGTTTATCTCCTGTAGGCTTTGTCCCTCTAATTAACTGCACCAATGTGGTTCTTGGTTTTAAGAACAGGAAGTCAGTGATTCGGCTGGGTTTGTGTTCTGCCGAGTCGCCCCCCCCCCTCCACATTGTATACATGGAACACTTAACATATAATTAGCTGTTTTTATTTAGTTTTTTTTTTATATACCATCTAGCTTAATTATTGTGGCCCTTAAAATCAGATGCAACTCGGTCCATATTTCAAAATTCGTAGTTGGAATTATCAGAGAACTTGATTAGGAATTCAGTTGTGTTGTATATGCTGTAGGATGGGGGGGGGGAATCTGTGTTATCATTCATTGACAAGAATCAAAATAGTTACTTTTGTACGCTCCCAGTAAGTAAGTCATGCAGAAAGGGCACAGGGGGCTTTGAGCTCTAGTGTTGCACCGTAATGTCGAGCCACTTGTCATAAAGCCATTTTCCTGATGTCTTCACTGTTTCCTCATGTCGTTTTGCAAAGTTTAACATGCTGCTTCTCCCACAGTTAAGATTAGCATTTCTAGCGAGGCGCCGTGCCTGGACTGTCGGGCTAATCGCCCCCCCGCGTCTCCTCCTCTTGCCCAGGTGAAGGAACTCTTGACGTCGTTCGGACCTCTTAAGGCCTTCAACCTTGTGAAGGACAGTGCCACGTCACTGTCTAAGGGTTATGCTTTCTGTGAATACGTGGACATCAGTGCCACTGACCAGGTGCGTGAGGTGGGGCAGCAGCTGGAAGGTCTGGGGTGACTCGGGGCTTCCGGATGGAATTGCTGACGCTTGTGTGGGATGCATCCCGCAGGCCGTGGCTGGACTCAATGGCATGCAGCTCGGAGACAAGAAGCTCATCGTCCAGCGGGCAAGCGTGGGGGGCTAAGAATGCCAACGCTGTGAGTATTTGCCCTCGGCTGCCGCCTTTCTGATGTCCTAAACCCAACTTGGTTCCTGGGTGCCTCCAGGAAGCTTAATGCCCCCTATTTCTTGGGTTTATTTGGGTCCATGTAAATTTCTCGCTGTTACTCGAGACGATTGGACGATCAGGGGGTATCTGACACTCTTGTCGCCCCCCGGGACAGACGGCCATCATCGAGACGCCGGTGACGCTGCAGGTTCAGGGCTGCAGCGGCTGCAGAGCTCCGGCATGCCCACGGAGGTGCTGTGCCTCCTCAACATGGTCATGCCCCGAGGAGCTGGTGGACGACGAGGACTACGAGGAGATCCTGGAGGACATCCGGGAGGAGTGTTGCAAGTACGGCAACGTGCGCTCCATCGAGATTCCGCGGCCCCGTCGATAGCGTGGAGGTGCCTGGCTGTGGCAAGGTGGGACCCGTACTCTCCTGTACCAGTGGCAAAAAGAAGACCTCTGTAGGCACTAAACACAGGCTCATGGGAGCATTTCTTGCACAAAAGTGTTTTGAAAACGGAATAATTTTTTGTGTAAGAAAAACAATCTGATTGGTTCAGATAGACGACGGACGATCTGATTGGTTCAGATAGGCGACGGACAATCTGATTGGTTCAGATAGGCGACGGACAATCTGATTGGTTCAGATAGGCGACGGACAATCTGATTGGTTCAGATAGGCGACGGACAATCTGATTGGTTCAGATAGGCGACGGACAATCTGATTGGTTCAGATAGGCGACGGACAATCTGATTGGTTCAGATAGGCGACGGACAATCTGATTGGCTCAGATAGGCGACGGACAATCTGATTGGCTCAGATAGGCGACGGACAATCTGATTGGCTCAGATAGGCGACGGACAATCTGATTGGCTCAGATAGGCGACGGACAATCTGATTGGCTCAGATAGGCGACGGACAATCTGATTGGCTCAGATAGGCGACGGACAATCTGATTGGCTCAGATAGGCGACGGACAATCTGATTGCTCAGATAGGCGACGGACAATCTGATTGGCTCAGATAGGCGACGGACAATCTGATTGGGCTCAGATAGGCGACGGACAATCTGATTGGCTCAGATAGGCGACGGACAATCTGATTGGCTCAGATAGGCGACGGACAATCTGATTGGCTCAGATAGGCGACGGACAATCTGATTGGCTCAGATAGGCGACGGACAATCTGATTGGCTCAGATAGGCGACGGACAATCTGATTGGCTCAGATAGGCGACGGACAATCTGATTGGCTCAGATAGGCGACGGACAATCTGATTGGCTCAGATAGGCGACGGACAATCTGATTGGCTCAGATAGGCGACGGACAATCTGATTGGCTCAGATAGGCGACGGACAATCTGATTGGCTCAGATAGGCGACGGACAATCTGATTGGCTCAGATAGGCGACGGACAATCTGATTGGCTCAGATAGGCGACGGACAATCTGATTGGCTCAGATAGGCGACGGACAATCTGATTGGCTCAGATAGGCGACGGACAATCTGATTGGCTCAGATAGGCGACGGACAATCTGATTGGCTCAGATAGGCGACGGACAATCTGATTGGCTCAGATAGGCGACGGACAATCTGATTGGCTCAGATAGGCGCGACGGACAATCTGATTGGCTCAGATAGGCGACGGACAATCTGATTGGCTCAGATAGGCGACGGACAATCTGATTGGCTCAGATAGGCGACGGACAATCTGATTGGCTCAGATAGGCGACGGACAATCTGATTGGCTCAGATAGGCGACGGACAATCTGATTGGCTCAGATAGGCGACGGACAATCTGATTGGCTCAGATAGGCGACGGACAATCTGATTGGCTCAGATAGGCGACGGACAATCTGATTGGCTCAGATAGGCGACGGACAATCTGATTGGCTCAGATAGGCGACGGACAATCTGATTGGCTCAGATAGGCGACGGGACAATCTGATTGGCTCAGATAGGCGACGGACAATCTGATTGGCTCAGATAGGCGACGGACAATCTGATTGGCTCAGATAGGCGACGGACAATCTGATTGGCTCAGATAGGCGACGGACAATCTGATTGGCTCAGATAGGCGACGGACAATCTGATTGGCTCAGATAGGCGACGGACAATCTGATTGGCTCAGATAGGCGACGGACAATCTGATTGGCTCAGATAGGCGACGGACAATCTGATTGGCTCAGATAGGCGACGGACAATCTGATTGGCTCAGATAGGCGACGGACAATCTGATTGGCTCAGATAGGCGACGGACAATCTGATTGGCTCAGATAGGAGGGCGACGGACAATCTGATTGGCTCCTTCAGATAGGCGACGGACAATCTGATTGGCTCAGATAGGCGACGGACAATCTGATTGGCTCAGATAGGGCGACGGACAATCTGATTGGCTCAGATAGGCGACGGACAATCTGATTGGCTCAGATAGGCGACGGACAATCTGATTGGCTCAGTAGGCGACGGACAATCTGATTGGCTCAGATAGGCGACGGACAATCTGATTGGCTCAGATAGGCGACGGACAATCTGATTGGCTCAGATAGGCGACGGACAATCTGATTGGCTCAGATAGGCGACGGACAATCTGATTGGCTCAGATAGGCGACGGACAATCTGATTGGCTCAGATAGGCGACGGACAATCTGATTGGCTCAGATAGGCGACGGACAATCTGATTGGCTCAGATAGGCGACGGACAATCTGATTGGCTCAGATAGGCGACGGACAATCTGATTGGCTCAGATAGGCGACGGACAATCTGATTGGCTCAGATAGGCGACGGACAATCTGATTGGCTCAGATAGGCGACGGACAATCTGATTGGCTCAGATAGGCGACGGACAATCTGATTGGCTCAGATAGGCGACGGACAATCTGATTGGCTCAGATAGGCGACGGACAATCTGATTGGCTCAGATAGGCGACGGACAATCTGATTGGCTCAGATAGGCGACGGGACAATCTGATTGGCTCAGATAGGCGACGGACAATCTGATTGGCTCAGATAGGCGACGGACAATCTGATTGGCTCAGATAGGCGACGGACAATCTGATTGGCTCAGATAGGCGACGGACAATCTGATTGGCTCAGATAGGCGACGGACAATCTGATTGGCTCAGATAGGCGACGGACAATCTGATTGGCTCAGATAGGCGACGGACAATCTGATTGCTCAGATAGGCGACGGACAATCTGATTGGCTCAGATAGGCGACGGACAATCTGATTGGCTCAGATAGGCGACGGACAATCTGATTGGCTCAGATAGGCGACGGACAATCTGATTGGCTCAGATAGGCGACGGACAATCTGATTGGCTCAGATAGGCGACGGACAATCTGATTGGCTCAGATAGGCGACGGACAATCTGATTGGCTCAGATAGGCGACGGACAATCTGATTGGCTCAGATAGGCGACGGACAATCTGATTGGCTCAGATAGGCGACGGACAATCTGATTGGCTCAGATAGGCGACGGACAATCTGATTGGCTCAGATAGGCGACGGACAATCTGATTGGCTCAGATAGGCGACGGACAATCTGATTGGCTCAGATAGGCGACGGACAATCTGATTGGCTCAGATAGGCGACGGACAATCTGATTGGCTCAGATAGGCGACGGACAATCTGATTGGCTCAGATAGGCGACGGACAATCTGATTGGCTCAGATAGGCGACGGACAATCTGATTGGCTCAGATAGGCGACGGACAATCTGATTGGCTCAGATAGGCGACGGACAATCTGATTGGCTCAGATAGGCGACGGACAATCTGATTGGCTCAGATAGGCGACGGACAATCTGATTGGCTCAGATAGGCGACGGACAATCTGATTGGCTCAGATAGGCGACGGACAATCTGATTGGCTCAGATAGGCGACGGACAATCTGATTGGCTCAGATAGGCGACGGACAATCTGATTGGCTCAGATAGGCGACGGACAATCTGATTGGCTCAGATAGGCGACGGACAATCTGATTGGCTCAGATAGGCGACGGACAATCTGATTGGCTCAGATAGGCGACGGACAATCTGATTGGCTCAGATAGGCGACGGACAATCTGATTGGCTCAGATAGGCGACGGACAATCTGATTGGCTCAGATAGGCGACGGACAATCTGATTGGCTCAGATAGGCGACGGACAATCTGATTGGCTCAGATAGGCGACGGACAATCTGATTGGCTCAGATAGGCGACGGACAATCTGATTGGCTCAGATAGGCGACGGACAATCTGATTGGCTCAGATAGGCGACGGACAATCTGATTGGCTCAGATAGGCGACGGACAATCTGATTGGCTCAGATAGGCGACGGACAATCTGATTGGCTCAGATAGGCGACGGACAATCTGATTGGCTCAGATAGGCGACGGACAATCTGATTGGCTCAGATAGGCGACGGACAATCTGATTGGCTCAGATAGGCGACGGACAATCTGATTGGCTTCAGATAGGCGACGGACAATCTGATTGGTTCAGATAGGCGACGGACAATCTGATTGGTTCAGATAGGCGACGGACAATCTGATTGGTCAGATTGTCCGTCGCCTATCTGAGCCAATCAGATTGTCCGTCGCCTATCTGAGCCAATCAGATTGTCCGTCGCCTATCTGAGCCAATCAGATTGTCCGTCGCCTATCTGAGCCAATCAGATTGTCCGTCGCCTATCTGAGCCAATCAGATTGTCCGTCGCCTATCTGAGCCAATCAGATTGTCCGTCGCCTATCTGAGCCAATCAGATTGTCCGTCGCCTATCTGAGCCAATCAGATTGTCCGTCGCCTATCTGAGCCAATCAGATTGTCCGTCGCCTATCTGAGCCAATCAGATTGTCCGTCGCCTATCTGAGCCAATCAGATTGTCCGTCGCCTATCTGAGCCAATCAGATTGTCCGTCGCCTATCTGAGCCAATCAGATTGTCCGTCGCCTATCTGAGCCAATCAGATTGTCCGTCGCCTATCTGAGCCAATCAGATTGTCCGTCGCCTATCTGAGCCAATCAGATTGTCCGTCGCCTATCTGAGCCAATCAGATTGTCCGTCGCCTATCTGAGCCAATCAGATTGTCCGTCGCCTATCTGAGCCAATCAGATTGTCCGTCGCCTATCTGAGCCAATCAGATTGTCCGTCGCCTATCTGAGCCAATCAGATTGTCCGTCGCCTATCTGAGCCAATCAGATCGTCCGTCGCCTATCTGAGCCAATCAGATCGTCCGTCGCCTATCTGAGCCAATCAGATCGTCCGTCGCCTATCTGAGCCAATCAGATCGTCCGTCGCCTATCTGAGCCAATCAGATCGTCCGTCGCCTATCTGAGCCAATCAGATCGTCCGTCGCCTATCTGAGCCAATCAGATCGTCCGTCGCCTATCTGAGCCAATCAGATCGTCCGTCGCCTATCTGAGCCAATCAGATCGTCCGTCGCCTATCTGAGCCAATCAGATCGTCCGTCGCCTATCTGAGCCAATCAGATCGTCCGTCGCCTATCTGAGCCAATCAGATCGTCCGTCGCCTATCTGAGCCAATCAGATCGTCCGTCGCCTATCTGAGCCAATCAGATCGTCCGTCGCCTATCTGAGCCAATCAGATCGTCCGTCGCCTATCTGAGCCAATCAGATCGTCCGTCGCCTATCTGAGCCAATCAGATCGTCCGTCGCCTATCTGAGCCAATCAGATCGTCCGTCGCCTATCTGAGCCAATCAGATCGTCCGTCGCCTATCTGAGCCAATCAGATCGTCCGTCGCCTATCTGAGCCAATCAGATCGTCCGTCGCCTATCTGAGCCAATCAGATCGTCCGTCGCCTATCTGAGCCAATCAGATCGTCCGTCGCCTATCTGAGCCAATCAGATCGTCCGTCGCCTATCTGAGCCAATCAGATCGTCCGTCGCCTATCTGAGCCAATCAGATCGTCCGTCGCCTATCTGAGCCAATCAGATCGTCCGTCGCCTATCTGAGCCAATCAGATTGTCCGTCGCCTATCTGAGCCAATCAGATTGTCCGTCGCCTATCTGAGCCAATCAGATTGTCCGTCGCCTATCTGAGCCAATCAGATTGTCCGTCGCCTATCTGAGCCAATCAGATTGTCCGTCGCCTATCTGAGCCAATCAGATTGTCCGTCGCCTATCTGAGCCAATCAGATTGTCCGTCGCCTATCTGAGCCAATCAGATTGTCCGTCGCCTATCTGAGCCAATCAGATTGTCCGTCGCCTATCTGAGCCAATCAGATTGTCCGTCGCCTATCTGAGCCAATCAGATTGTCCGTCGCCTATCTGAGCCAATCAGATTGTCCGTCGCCTATCTGAGCCAATCAGATTGTCCGTCGCCTATCTGAGCCAATCAGATTGTCCGTCGCCTATCTGAGCCAATCAGATTGTCCGTCGCCTATCTGAGCCAATCAGATTGTCCGTCGCCTATCTGAGCCAATCAGATTGTCCGTCGCCTATCTGAGCCAATCAGATTGTCCGTCGCCTATCTGAGCCAATCAGATTGTCCGTCGCCTATCTGAGCCAATCAGATTGTCCGTCGCCTATCTGAGCCAATCAGATTGTCCGTCGCCTATCTGAGCCAATCAGATTGTCCGTCGCCTATCTGAGCCAATCAGATTGTCCGTCGCCTATCTGAGCCAATCAGATTGTCCGTCGCCTATCTGAGCCAATCAGATTGTCCGTCGCCTATCTGAGCCAATCAGATTGTCCGTCGCCTATCTGAGCCAATCAGATTGTCCGTCGCCTATCTGAGCCAATCAGATTGTCCGTCGCCTATCTGAGCCAATCAGATTGTCCGTCGCCTATCTGAGCCAATCAGATTGTCCGTCGCCTATCTGAGCCAATCAGATTGTCCGTCGCCTATCTGAGCCAATCAGATTGTCCGTCGCCTATCTGAGCCAATCAGATTGTCCGTCGCCTATCTGAGCCAATCAGATTGTCCGTCGCCTATCTGAGCCAATCAGATTGTCCGTCGCCTATCTGAGCCAATCAGATTGTCCGTCGCCTATCTGAGCCAATCAGATTGTCCGTCGCCTATCTGAGCCAATCAGATTGTCCGTCGCCTATCTGAGCCAATCAGATTGTCCGTCGCCTATCTGAGCCAATCAGATTGTCCCGTCGCCTATCTGAACCAATTTTTTGTGTTTGTGAAAACGGGTCTTTAATCGGGGAAACGGAGCGGGTAGAGCAGGACGGAACGCAGGCATTGACAAACTACAATGACGGACAGGGCAAACAGGTAAGACCAGGACTTAAAATAGGTCATGACTAATCAAAGTAATCGGGCAAAGCAGGAGACGATCAGGGAAGCACACGTGGGTAATCAGGGGGCGTGGCACACACGAGGAGCGGACAAGCCGGGCATATATGTATATCTATATAAAACCTCATTAATGAGGGACAGGGAACAGAACGGACAGACAGAACTGGCACAGGGGAAGGAGCCAGGACAAGACTTGACATAAGACAGGAAAGGCAGAGAAACAGATCAGAAAGGGGGACACGGAGGGAACAGGCAGGACAAAAGGACCGGGAGTGAACGAAGGGAACATCGGGGAAAGAGGAGCAGAAGCCAGAGGGACGAGGGACAAAGAGAGGAGGGACAGAGACAGGAGGAACAAAGCGAGGGGGAGCAGAGGCAGGAGGGACAAAGACGGGAGGCCAGGGAGAGAAGGAGGGGGAACCAAGAGGAGCCCGAGGGAGACCCAGCGGGCGACGGGAGGCAGCCGGAAGGGCTGCAGGCGGCCGGGAGGCCGGAGCCGGAGGGGCCGAGGAGATGGGGTGAGGGACAGACGCAGGGACGAAGGAGGGAGTCGGAGGGGAGACCAGGGAAGGGGACGAAGGAGCTGGAAGGGACCCTGGCGAGGGCAAGGAGAGAGGGGGAGCCGCAGCAGACGGCGACGTCCTCCGACACGCCAGAGCGGGAGGACCAGCAGGCGAATGAGGAGCCGCCGTCGGGGGGCCCGCAGGCAACCGATAAGACGCCGGAGGAGGGACCGAGGCAGGGCGACGAGGCCGCGGAGGGGGACCCGCAGACGACAGCCGACCCGGAGGGCCAGGACCCGCAGGCGCCGACCAAGCCCTAGCGCCGGCGAGGGAGGGCGAGCCAGGGGGCTGGGCGGGTGGGACCCCAGCCGTGCGTCTGTGTCCTCTCCCCTTATGGGACACAGACATAAGGACCCGTGGCCGGGGTCGGGCTCGTCGGGGTGAGGGTACCAGAGTCACAGGGGGAGAAGGGACTGGAGTGGGGCCAGGGACTGGAGCTGCAGGCTGCAGAGGGGGCGCCTGCCCGGGAGCTGCAGGCAGGGAAAGCGCCTCGGACGTGGGCGCGGTAGCTGCAGGCAGCGGAGACGGCTGCTCGGGCTCTGGGGCCGCAGGGGGCACTTATTTTATTATATAAAATAAGTGTCACACAACCGGGGTGACATGCCTTGCCTGCTTGTGGGATGAGGAAGACTCAGGGACTGGAAATGGGATTAAAACTGAAGATGTGCTCATTCCTTTGTGTATTTACAAATTTTCCTTCCGTCAGACATGAGGAGTTTGCTGCTATATTTGGCACTAATAGAGATTCTGATGCTGCTATTTTTATTGTCTATTAGTTTGTTATTATTTACAAGTTCTATTGTGTTTTTGCATTTTTCTCTTCTGGTTAATTAACTGCTGTCTGATTGCTGTGAAGTATGAGTGTGGTGAGTAAGACTCAGGGACTGGAAGTGGGATTACAACTGAAGATAACATGCTTATTCCTTTTTGTATTGTTTACAAATTTCCTTCCGTCAAACATGAGGAGTTTGCTGCTATATTGTGCACTAACAGAGATTCTGATGCTGCTATTTTTATTGTTTATAAATGTGTTATTGTTTCCAAGTTGAGTATTCAATAAATGCTAAATTGAGAAATTTTGTGTATCGTTTGTTATTATTAGTGTGATATTTTACCATGCAAATAGAGGGGAAAACGTCCAATTATCGGCCAAAAAAAATCAGCAGCATATATCGGCCATCGCCTGACCCTGACTCCTAAATATCGGCATCGGCTATTGAAAAACCCATATCGGTCGACCTCTAGTAACAGTACATTCTGTCCAATTCATCCATCGAGTTAAGTCACACACCCACTTGAGGGGGCACTCCGGCAGACGTGAGGATGGGGATGTTCTTTCCGCTATAACATCCACTGCAGAAGTACATCTCGCTCCTGTTCACAGGGCTTACTTCAATGATGAAGCAGGGCTGGTTGTCTGGACAAGTGAAGTTGTCCTGCTGCTGGGTCTCGGTGCCGTTTTTCCACCTAAGCTTGAAGGTGGAAATGTGTTCCAACTTGGTCCCTGGGACTGCAGCATAGCCAAACATCGCGAGCAGCGTCGGCCACACCCACCACCAGAACCATCACACCGTCCTATACACATAAAGAAGAACTAAAACATAGAGTGTTGTGACAATCTATGCGTTAATGTTTGGCAGCATAGGTGATTCGTTAAAATTATACCGAAGAATGGAAAATGTGATATTTAGAATATTTTTTGCCATTTAGTAGCTAATTTAAGCACTTACCCAATGCCTCAATTTGTTTTAGGTCAGTAATGTCTGAGCCAAAAGAATGAATGTATGAATTTAATACAATTCACCCACTCCCACCCACACACAAATCTGAAATTCAATTTATTAAGACACTTCTTAAACATTAGTGCATTAACAAAAAAGGAAAATCTTAAGAGATTCAGTAGGATTTTCTATGTTAGACTTAAGTTAATAGTTCAATAGTTTTTATATATTTCAGTATACCAATTTGACTTTAATGTTGAAACAGATGCTAAAACATGGAATAATTTCATAACTAGAGAAACATGTTATTCACAAACACTAGCAAAGGTAGCTTATAGTTAAACTTACTTAAGTCAGCAAGTCAGGCTACAGTGTGTAAGAATTGTCGTAAACGATAATTTGTCTCAGTCTTACATGACAGAATAAGTAAACAGAAAATATAAAATGGCTGAAACAGCATCATTAACGCCAGCTACAGTAGAGGCGCAGAAAAGGTGTCATGACTGAAGTATTCCCAAACTTTGGAAGACCGCATGCGAGCCTTTTTTGCCGCGTGTTTCTCCAGAGGCTCCGGAGCTCCGCTGGTTGACGCAGCCAAGTTGGCTCATGTGCAGGGGGACAAGCGGCAAATTTCTTTTTTGCAGGGTGGTAGGTGATGTCTCATTAATATTTCTGAGAGAAGTGCTACATGATTGGCCAGTGCATGCCTTACAAAATGGTGCGGCACTGCATCCAAGCCTGCGGCACTCAGAGTCACAAATACAGTGGAAACCATTTGTAGTAATTACGTCTGTCTGGCTGATTTCCAACTAATTGATATTTGTATATTTATTACATGAATATAAGGTAATATAAGGTAATAGAAGAGGTATTTAATGGTTTTCCGTCTGAGGAATTTGCAAAAAACTGCAGTGCATGATGGGTCGGATCTAAAGGCTGCCTAACGTCCTCATCTGTAGGACGACTTACATCAAGACTAGGAAGGTGCATAATGTTCATGCCTGGTTGCGTTTGTTGGTCCAGAAAGTAATTCAATTTCGCCATGTAGGTTGCGTTCTTAAAAACTGCTTGGAATATAGCCCGATTATATGCTGTGGGCCTTTTAATTTCTTTGTTTACCAGGTAGGCTACCTTCTTTAAACTGCGTTTTGTTAGACTACATATTTAGGGAGGTCTTTATAAATTTATTGTAGTCTTTATAAATATGTACATAGTTTAGCCTAACCCAGCCACTTAAGGGAGCAAGCCAGCTCAACTAGGTGTCGGTCCCAAGCCCGGATTAATGGGGAGGGTTGGCGTCAAGAAATAAAGAGACTGTATCTTCACTGCATGACTGATGTCAAAATGTGTGAAATATGTGGTTGTATAAATAAATTCATTAAAGTAGGTTAATGATTCTGTGCTGTCTAAATTGTATAGAAAATTTCTACATATAGCCAAACAAATCTCCTCCTGTTTGAAAAGGCATAGAAAAAGCAATTTAGCCACTAAAACTTTACAGTTTTTGTGAGGGACAGTCGAATTCTCTCGTTAAGTTTTTTGTGATCCTGCACCTACACTTTGCCGGCCCCAGGAGGATGGGCTCCCCCTTTGAGTTTGGTCCCTCCCAAGGTTTCTTCCTTCTTGGGAGTTTTTCCATGCTATCGGCGCCTATGGCTTACTCACTGGGGGCTTTGGGTGGGCATGATATAAAGCAAAGCATTTTCCCTTCCAGTTTCCTCCTCTGGTCCACATTGCAGGACCATCAGCCATCAGAAACAGCCCAGACAGTCTCCTTCAGCTTCTTTAGTGTCCTTGGAAGCCAAGGCAGTTTTAGATCTGAGAGGAGGTTTATCAGAAGGACACATATTACGTCGTTTGTCCTGAAATGTAACATGGGGAGGAAAAGTTAAGCGGTTTAGTCAGATTGGAGTCGTTTATTCAGCAGTGGCAGCGCCAGTGACTTAATGCTACAGGTGCTATAGGGGAGTGAGATTATTTAGAGCGGGTGCTTTAGCTTTTCAGCTTATGTAGATGCTGTATAGAAGCACACAGCACGATAAGCTACAGCATGGATAAAATATGATAAAATATGAAATTCTAACGTCTAGCTCACAGAGCCTCTATGTGTACTTTGAAGAAAAAATACACTACAAGTATGCTATAAAAACCGCAAAAATGTCTTACACAATATACAGATTTTACAGATAGTTAAAGAAAAAATGAAACCAATATTTTGGGGGTGCTGTGGGGGTACTATGGTCATTGGAGGAGGAGCTAGAGCCCCCCCCCCAAGCTTTTCCCTGGTGCTGCCACTGTTGTTCAGATTAAAAGTAACCTTGTCATTAATAAACAGTACTCTGATCAAATTTTTGCATGTACAAACACAATCAAAGTTTAACCACATGTTTAGACACAATTCACACACCTGTTACATTTCCATAATGCTAAGACTCTCTACACTTACTTCATCCACTTTCTTGTTTGGTACACAGTCAATTGATGGATGTGTAAGATTATTACCAGACCGTCTGCTGCAAACTCTACAGTTAATGAATGGCTGCAAAAACACACAGACACACAAAAACAGTATTTAAAGAGTGGTGGGCAATAAATACAGTGAGAGAAGGTGTAGTAAAGATATATCTAAAGATTTAAGGCAGAGCTGCTGGACTGCAGGGTTTAATGACACAGAACAATTTTAGAGGAAAGAGCTTCCAAAGCAGGGTCACCTTAAGGCTATATTATACAAAGCAAGTTCATCTAAAAGTATGAACAACAAATCCCGTTTAACTGAACACTGCTCTGTATTAAAATACTGTCCTCCGATCAAGCTAAGTGGTCCTGTAGTTCACTATTTAAAGAGGTAAATTTAAAGGGTAATTCACACTGCGCATCTACCCTGCTCTGACCAGATTTAATTGCCCTTTCACCACAAAACACCACACTGCCATTTAAGGCTGATTTCAACTGCCTGGTAATCCAGCCTTTAAGCCTGTAAACCTACTAAAATTTGAGAATAAGGTGATGGAACTGGCTGTTTGAGGCCACCTATCTATTTGTTACTTTATTGTTGGCTAACTTTCCTCCGCAGGGCATCAAAAAAGTTAACATGAACCTAAATTAATTTGCTAACTGATATGTCCAATGCTCACAGTCACAGTGACTCTTTACTTACCCTCTTGTCCATGAAAATACAGTCAGCCCGATGGTCTGTTGCAGTTGACTTTGGACATTTTGTTGCTCTCAAGAGAATCTCAATGTCAATGTATTCACTGCTGATCTAAATCACATAAACACGTTATATACAAAATTGCCTACAACTGTTTTAAAGGCAATATAACAAACAATAATCACCCAAAAAATGGCAAACTGTCACAGACTTGACTGCAGCAGATTCAGAGAGAAACTGTGAGAAGGTAAAATTGACCAGGGCTGAGATATACAACCATCACTTTCATTGTGAAGAGACATTAAGCATCATATGCATTGAAATTAAAACATCAAAATCAATGTGATTCTCATTAGTTCAGCTTGCAGATGATGAAAGTTTCACACTTTTGTAAACACTTTCTCAGCAGTTACCTTCGGACGGCCCTGGATGTTATAGAAATTCATGTGCTGACGGGTTCCTTGATGAGCATTTTCGACTGCGAGTTTAATGGCCGTCTTGTAGAGTGCAGGGAGACTGTGGTAATCTTGCTGGGCCTCTGTGGAGATAAGCAGAGCTCCATAAGCCAAAACCAGAACCAGCAGGCGGGTCATCTTCCTCTCAGCTTTGAAGGGAGAAGCAGGACTGAGGACACTGATCTGTGGTCCCCTTATCCAGCACGTCCAGGGGCGTGTCCTTCACCCGAAACAAACAGACCTTTGAACAACATTGGAAAACTCTTCAGGATGAATCGAGGCAGGTGGTCAAGTGGGTTTATTGTTATTTCAGCAATATACACAGTACACAGTGAAAGGAAACATTGTTCCTCCTGGACCACGGTGCAAGACAAAGAAGAAAAACAGAAACAACACAAGATGACACAAGTGCGGGCAAGATAGAACTATACAGAGTGAAAGGAGCACAAACAGAGGGAGAAAGTGCAAGATAAACACAAGAGCAACAATACAATACTACAGGACAAGACAGCGCAGTCAAGAACACAGAGTGCAGCCAGAGCTAACCTGAATAGGGGCATCAAGGTTGCCAGGCAGGCAGAGAAACAGAAAATAGAGGTCTACTTCACATACAACAACCCACAGTGGGTGTGGCAGGGAATACAACACATTACAAACTTCAAAGGCAACAACACCGTCACTGTTAACAGCAACGCCCTTTTAGCAAAGGAGCTAAACAGCTTCTTTGCTCGTCTGGAGGAACACAGAGCAGACATAGCCACACTGCCCCCTCCCCCAATCTCCAGCACTCACAGACTCCCTCTGCAGGAACACCACGCGAGAAGGCACATTGCATCTCTAGGTGTGTGGAGTTTAAGACAAGGCAAGTGATGCTACGATAATATAATTCCTTGGTAAGACCCCACCTAGAATATTGTGTGCGGGTTTGGTTACCATACCTTAAGAAGGACATTGCTGCCTTGGAAAAGGTGCAACGTAGGGCAACGAGAATGATTCCTGGTCTTAGAGGAATGTCTAATGAGGAGAGGTTAGCTGAGCTGAATCTGTTTAGCCTCGAGCAAAGGAGACTAAGGGGGGACATAATCCAGGTGTTTAAGATTCTAACAGGTCTGGATGCTGTTCAGCCAAATGGCTATTTCAATGTTAGTTTAAATACCAGAACTCGTGGCCATAAGTGGAAATTAGCTGGAGAACATTTTAAAACGAATTTGATGAAGCATTTCTGTACACAGCGTGTAGTTAGAGTATGGAATAGTCTTCCTGTTATTGTAACACAAGCTAAAACCCTGGGTTCTTTTAAATCAGAGCTAGATAAGATTTTTGAGCTATTAGCTAAGTTCTCCTCAAAGGAGCTTGATGGGCCGAATGGCCTCCTCTCATTTGTAAATCTCTTTGGTTCTTATGAGTCAGCTTACAGAGATGAGGTCCAGAAACTGATAGGTTGGAGTTCAGCAAACAATTTGGCACTAAACAGCACAAAGACAAAGGAATCACTGACTTCAGGAAGGATGGAGGCGACACTGGCCTGCCTAGATGGATGGATGGATGTTTTTATTGACATTGTAAGTACAATGAGATTTAGTTTGGAACGCGCCAGCAGCTACACAGTATATTTACAATTATATAGATTGTGAGGCATAAAATAAGGTGTGAGTAATATAACATAACGACATAATATAAGTAATCATTAATTAATCATTACAGATGGTATGAGGTGTGAACCGCTAGGCTGCTATGGCATGTTTGGTATCAAACCGATGGAAAATCACTCCAGTTTCCAAATCTGGTCAGTGGTTACCACGAAAGTGAATATATCAAAAGTTACACCAGCCTAACGAAAATCATCAATACAAGGGAAATCACTCTGGTCATAAATCTCAAAAGGACTGATACAGACCCCCTTCCGAAAGCCCGCCAAATGGATGGTCAGCCATTGGTCCAGGAGTCGAATTCCTGGTCACTCCTATTCACGAACTTTACACTATAAAACCTGGCACCTCAGAACAAAGCCAGGAGAGGAGAAACAGAAGGGAGGAGAAAACAAAAGACCATCAGCACGAAGAGAGGCAGAGAACATCAGCCCAAGAGAAGAGAAGCCCACAAGAAGCCCTCCTGAAGCCTATCAGTGAAGACCCAGCTGGACAGAGAACTGCAACCAAGCCCAAGCTTCACCAGGAGAGGGAATCAGAGGGGCTCCACTCCAACAACCGCTGCAAACACCGCGCCTCCCTGAGTGCCATCACCCATCAGCTCATCAGCCTCCGCAACCAACTGCCAAGACCCCCCCCCCCCCACTCTGCAACCAAGTAAACAAACTTCCTTTCATTTATAACAACCTAAACTCCTATTCACCTGCTATATTACTTTAGGACAGTATTTCCACAAATTGCTTGCTTTGCAGAACAGTATTTTCCCTTTTAAGGTTACTCATTTTAAATCTGGTCATTGCATTTTCATGATTACATTGTTTGTGTCCACTCCGTTATTTCGTGTTTATTGTTTGTTAGGTGTAATGTCTGTCTTATGTTAGTTATAGGAATAAATGCATGTCTTTTACACAACTTCAGCCTCCGTTCATTGAGTGCTCACAAGAATCCCTGCCTGTGCGATCTACGCTCTGAAACCTCAAATTCGCCTGAAATATCGCGAGACTCTCTCTCATTGGCCGTGAGGGGAGCTTCGCTACCGATCGTTTACATTACCTGGTGACGCAGCTCGTTGGACAAGCCTTCTATTCTAACCCAGGTTATTACGTGATACTGGTTATTAATGAGTTCCATTTAAGTCACACATTAACAGACTCACGGTGTTTCGCAATTGAGTTTGAGCCGACCATTCAGCATAAAAATTGGTTAATAATCACAAGGCACAAGGTTTAAACTTATTCTGAGCACACAATTTAAACTTTTTATGACCGAACGTGCAGTGAAGAAGCGCTACTGTGAACTGGTTGCAAAAGTCGCACTCATGGCAATCTGAAGGCATTTAAGCGGGATCATATGGGCTTATTATAGTTATTTTTATTTCTATTATTAGTAGTTATATTATTTTGTTTTATTTTCGGTGATTTCATTGTAGTTCTTTCGTATTAAACTGCAGTAAACTTTAACCCTATGTCTGACGAGATTCTCAGATGTAGCGCTTTGTTTCCAGGTTCAATTCGGACGAGTGTCTCCGTTTCTATATATCCTGGGAGAGATCTCTCTATTAGCGAACGGGAATACTTGTTATGAGGTTCTAACCTAAATTATGTTGCGCTTGGACATAAGACCGATAGCTTAGTTACCTATCAGGATCATACTCGTATGTGTGTGCCTGCTTTAGACAAAGCAAGTTTAACACAACTTTGCGCTGTGAGCCAAGTGTGTGTCATTTAGAAATTGGGAGTCTCCTGTGCTTGAGACCCACCGTGGTTAAGCACCATTTGCGACGAGATATAGTGCACTCACAATTTAAATCTGTCGCCGTAACGCGTGCGCCGTCTCGCTTCAGTAATTGTTTTAAGGGGTTTTATACTGTGCAAGGCACAGAAGAAGGCCACAAGCAGCATGCGCATGCATTAAATGTGTGTGTCACTCATCTAGCGTCGGCAACCGCCTAGCTATATCTTTGGTTACCTCTAGTGGTCAGGCATAGAACTACCACTCCATTTCGAAATTGCGCCTCTAGTGGCCAGGCATAGAACTACCACTCAATTTCGATATTGCGCCTCTAGTGGCCAGGCATAGAACTACCACTCCATTTTGATTTTGCGCCCCCGGTGGTCAGGCATAGAACTACCACTCCATTTCGATATTGCGCCCCCGGTGGTCAGGCATAGAACTACCACTCCAGTTCGAAATTGCGCCTCTAGTGGTCAGGCATATAACTACCACTCCATTTCGAAATCGCGCCTCTAGTGGTCAGGCATAGAACTACCACTCCATTTCGAAATTGGGCTTCTAGTGGTCAGGCATAGAACTACCACTCAATTTTGAAATTGCGCTTCTAGTGGCAAGCCATAGAAGTACTACTCCATTTCGAAATCGCGCCTCTAGTGGTCAGGCATAGAACTACCACTCCATTTCGATATTGCGCCCCCGGTGGTCAGGCATAGAACTACCACTCCATTTCGAAATTGCGCTTCTAGTGGTCAGGCATAGAACTACCACTCAATTTTGAAATTGCGCTTCTAGTGACAAGCCATAGAACTACTACTCCATTTCGAAATCGCGCCTCTAGTGGTCAGGCATAGAACTACTATTCCATTTCGTAATCGTGCCTCTAGTGGTCAGGCATAGAACTACCACTCCATTTCGAAATTGCGCTCCCGGTGGTCAGGCATAGAACTACCACTCCATTTCGATATTGCGCCCCCGGTGGTCAGGCATAGAAGTACCACTCCATTTCGATATTGCGCCCCCGGTGGTCAGGCATAGAACTACCACTCCAGTTCGAAATTGCGCCTCCAGTGGTCAGGCATAGAACTACCACTCCATTTCAAAATCGCGCCTCCAGTGGTCAGGCATAGAACTACAACTCCATTTCGATATTGCGCCCCCGGTGGTCAGGCATAGAACTACCACTCCATTTCGAAATTGCGCTTCTAGTGGTCAGGCATAGAACTACCACTCAATTTTGAAATTGCGCTTCTAGTGGCAAGCCATAGCAGTGCCACTCCATTGAAATTGCACCTCTAGTGGTCCGCCATAGTAGGTTAACAACATCTGAGTTGGGTCTCTGGTGGTCAACTGCGGTGATACAACACGCATAATTGGACACACAGGTTCTTGCCTGAAAGCAGGAATCAACTTCACGGACTAAATCAGTTTGATCACAATACATTAACATCCAATTAGGTTATTGTTGCATAACTAATTGATGTTTACAATTGAATAAGAAACACAATTCATTTGGTTTGATTCCCGTTTAACCTTTTTGATTTATTTTAGGTTTTATTTCACCTTATGCTTTCATTCATTCCCTCTCCCCCAACAAGGGGACTTGCATAGAAGTTCAACCACTATTAACAACAGTAAACCAGTTACGTACACAATCCCATCAGGAAGTCGTTTGGATGTGATCAGTTGAGCCCTTCGGGTGCTGGGTGCTTACCATTCGCTCTCTGTTGGTTGAGCTTGTCTGTGGCTCTGCTGTCACTGCTTGTGATCGTACAGTTTGTCAGAACCGAAGGGGAGTTCTCAGCAATTGGATGCCCAAAAGCGTGTCAGCCCGGCTACACCCACTGACTCATTACGGGCAAGGCTGACAGGTACCTCAGGCGGTCATTACAACTTTTGAGCAGGACTTCGTTTAGGGTGAGTTCTGAGAACGGCCCTAGCTTGGACTCTCACTAGGGTGGGTGATACCTGAAGGCAATTTTGCCAGCCGATAAGCTGAGCTCCACCTGGGTTGTCTCAGTTGTGCATACAGAATACGCCCTTCCAAGTTAACATTGCTGGGGATCGGGGGAGTGGAAGCCGGACTCAGGCTTGCTTGGCTGGGAGAATGATTCCTGGTCTTAGAGGAATGTTTAATGAGGAGAGGTTAGCTGAGCTGAATCTGTTTAGCCTCGAGCAAAGGAGACTAAGGGGGGACATAATCCAGGTGTTAAATCTGGTCATTGCATTACATTTTTTTTGTATCCACTCCTTTATTTCGTGTTTATTGTTTGTTAGGTGTAATGTCTGTCTTATGTTAGTTATATCCATCCATCCATTTTCCAAACTGCTTATCCTACTGGGTCGCGGGTGGTCCGGAACCTATCCCGGAATGTGGAATGGGCACGAGGCAGGGAACAATCCAGGATGGGGGGCAGCCCATCACAGGGCACACTCACACACAAATCGTGATTATATTATTGCACTATACTATATAAATAAAAAGTAAACTTAATACCAGTTGTGGTAATAAAGTGCACAGAGAGTAAGAGAGAGTAGGGTTTCACATAAACGTATGTTCATTAGCATTTAGTATTCTGATGGCTTTGGGGTTAGAAGCTCTTATTAAATCTGGTTGTTCTGCAATGCATACTGCGGTAACGTTTACCAGAGGGCAGAAGTTCAAACATCTCATGTGCTGGGTGCGTGGGATCTTTTTTAAATATAATTATGCATATGTAGAACTAGGGATATGATCCTGTTAAGTATGATAGTTCTGTCTCATTATTGCAGGATCGACATCCATAGTAACTGTGGTGATCTATCCATTTGTGTGCATGTCTGTGTGTGTGTGTGCGAGCGGGTATACCTATCCTACCCCATAGCGTGATAAATACCTGTTTTTTTTTTCCCTTATGGGGACCACGAAACTGAAAACCAGGAAAACTCTATTTTATAAAAATCTGTGACTGCTGTGGAAAAACTAAAAATGCAAAACCTCTTTTATTTTGCTTGGTTACTTATGGTTATGGTTAGGGCAGGGTGGGGGTTAAGATTGTCATAGTTAGCGTTAGCATTTATCCAATAGAAGTCAATGAGCGGGCCCCATAAGGATAGGTATACCCTATGTGTGTGCATGTGTGTGTTTGTCCCATATTGCCTGGGCTTCAGGATACCTCATAACCCGGAACTTCATCAGAAGTAGTTAGAAAATGGATGAATGGATGGATGGATGGATGGATGGATGGATGGATGGATGGACAGATCAATAAAAGTACAGAACATCCATTTTACAAAGAACCATCAACACTAAATGTATGCACTGGTCATGCTCCTGGAAATTAAACTTTTCTGAAAAGCAGCATGTTCATAAATTAGCTGCTGTTATACCTTGGGGAACAAATGCAGATGAAATTGTAAAACAAACTGCAGTGGCAAAACAGTTCTGGCTGCCTGTGCTGCCCTGCCTGCCCGCCCTCCTGCCCATTACGTCCTGCCTGTGCCACCCTCCTGCCTGCCCTCCTGCCTGTTTACGTCTTTCCTGTGTGCCCTGCTGCCAGTTATTCTGTATTTACATCCGGACTTAACTAATTGAACCATATAAACCATATAAATCAGGACTTTGTTAACCTGACTTCTGCCCTGTGGAGGATGGGCTCCCCCTTTCACTCTGGTTCCTCCAAAGGTTTCTTACTATGACTGAGTTTATCCTTGCCAATGTCGCTTTCTAATTTTTCAGGCTAGATCTTGCTCACTGGGACAATTGGGCAGGGACAAAGTAAAGTGCTTTGAGACAATGTAAGGCTATGAAAATGTACTATACAAAATAAAGTGAATTGACTTGAGTAATGTGGCACAAAGCAACCCTTCTTTGCCACAGGAAATGTCTGGTGCAATTTCTTTTTTAATTGTACATGTCAATTGCATAATACCCTAAACTAATTCATTATTATTTCTATTATTATCATCATCATCAGTATTTCATTAGTATTCCATGGTATTTAGATTTTTCAGGAATCAGTGTGTGTACTGTATACTTTTTAATTTATTTGCACTATGTGTAGTGTCTCTGCAGCTGTATATACTTGCTGCATTATGCACAAGAACTTCCCTCAGGCATCAGTATAGTTAATCAAATGTAATATTTCTTGCTTGTTTATTAAGTTGTTTTAGGTATTTTGTGTGTTCCACTTAATTTAGTGTAATTAGTCCTAGTTGACTCAGGTTTAGTTAGATTTTTCCTTCTGTTGTTCCTCTGCATCATGCTACTGTCATAAAATTTCAATGTCTTACCTAACTTAAGAGTTTTGTGCATTGTGTTTTGGAGAGAAAGAAATCATTACTTTTTTTCTTTAGATTCATCCACTGATTCTATCACCTATGACACATTCCCCCTGAATATTTGTTTGTTTATTTATGTATTTGCTTGGGGGATGGAATTAACAAACAGAAATAACTGAATGAATCAGGGTAGTGAAAAACATTTATAAACTTATCATTTTGGTATTGGTACGATCCTGTTCTGGTTAGTTAGCCGAGGGAGTAAATCATCCGGAGTTTCATCTCTCAATCTCCTCCTACACCCACTCAGCATCACAGTATGGACTCCCCAATGCAACTGATCTGCACGTATTTGTACTCTGGGAGGAAATTGAAGCCCCCATAGGAAAAACTCAAAGCCTACAGACATATGCACAAAACCAGGGGACATGCTCAGTTCTGCAGGCCTGGAAGTGTGAGAGAAGGCTATTTATTGAGTTTCCCCTCTGCCCCTGGTAAAGATGAAACATGCACAAGTCATTAAACACACATATACTTACATGAAAGTCTGACTGATACTGGAGCTTCCAGTGCCCGTAAACCAGGTACTGGGGTACTCCATTTCCTTCTTGATAATTAGCGCCATTGAAAAAAAAAACGGTGCCTTTCCTAATATTAACTGACTCTCAGACAAATGTACTGCTTGAAGACCCTGCCACTATTCGCATTTTCCAGCAGGAGTCACAAATCTTCATTGCATTCAGTTTATTCTCAGATGAGCTCATGCATGTTTCTATGTGCATCTTTACACTTAAACAAATACAGCTAACCTCTGTTGTTATATTCCATATATATTTGTCGTGACTGGCCTTTTTTCTCAAATGATGGATTTCTGAAACTAAAACTGACAGTATTCTAAAATATTTATATTGCCACATCATCGACACATGTTCTAATATGACATAGCATTCCCCTGGACCATAGTGCGACTTAGAGACAAGATATAACATGCCCTTCACGGTAAAACACTAGATAGGTGCAACACTTAATGTCAACGTTGTCAATGTCAATGTTGACTTAATGTCAACGTTAAATTCATGGATTCGCAAATTAAGTAACACGGTTACAGTACAAAAACGAGCAGAGCTGTGTATGGCATGACTATCTCGCGGCGGCGACAAAATATGCTTATCCTTCTAATTATTCAGAAGAAAATATATTTGCAAGCACAGCCGTTCACGGCTTCCGTACAAAAAGCTGTCACTACGCTACAGGAAGAATACACGACCAATATAGGATTTACACAAGTCTGCTTCTTTTGTTTTATTTAGTAACAACTTTCACAAAAATTGACAGCAATACTGCTAAAAGTGCAGATCTGTTGCCAAATTAAATAAACAAAGAAATTAATCATAAAAATATTCAAAGTATATACAGCCAGGGGCGCCGCTAGCAATTTTGGGCCCTATGACAAAATATGAGGTTGGGCCCCCCTATCACACCCATTCAGATCTCTGGGGGCCCCTAAAGGGCGTGGGCCCTTAGAATTGTCCCAACTTTCCCCCCCTTAGCGGCGCCCCTGTATACAGCTAACCATTTCCAATCGAAAAGTACATACAAGTCTCCAATATAAGTTATACAATGGAGCGCAGATAAAACTTTTAAATAGTAATTAACCAAACTATATAAAGAATACAAGTTTGAATACAGGTAATTTGTATAAATTTTACTGTGTTCAGACTGAAAAATCAGCACCAGCCTTACACACATTGCAGTTCTGCTTTTTTCTTCTTTTAGCATAATTACCCGTTTCACGTTCACGAGGCAGAAGATCCCTGCAAATGTGAAAATTCACAAGTAACAGGCACCATTAACCTCAAGCCATAACAGTCTGCTAGCCTGAACAATAGCAAACTCTATGTATTACCAATTATTACGCAGGTTGTCACTTTATCAAATCATGACTGTTACTAAGAAGTGGGAGTGAAACGCGTGTCACGAGATCTCGCGATATTACAACATGACGAGATTTCTCGTTGGAGCGAAAAGCCGTTTCACGAATGCGCTGCAAATGAGCTGCTGTAAATATGTCGGCATCTGACTAAATTACTATAGTAGATACCCCAGACACTTTTGAATCTTTTGTGTGTCAGCATTTCGGGTGCCCGGCGGAAAATATAAATGGCGAAAGGGAGACAGACAAAACACGAACCATCTGTAAGGACTGTAGAAAGCTAATGCCGCACACAGCGGCTAATGCTACTACTAACTACTATGCAAAGCCATTTGCAGCACCATCATAGCTCTTTATTTAAATTCACTGCACCGGTGAAGAAAACATTTTTTAAAAAATGTTATGTTTATTATTGGGTGCTTTCCACTTCATGCACCCACATACAGCGCTAGCTTAAAGCAATGCATTCTGGTCCTGACGCAATGCATCATGGTTATATTTTTTATCGCCCGTTGCATTACGTCACCATGTCACATGGTACCAAAACTCCGCGAGAGCAAGACACATCAGGCAGCACCTCTTAGCAGGCTGCACAGGCTGGATCCGCCTCCATTACGACACAACTTTGCCCTTATTGGCTTAAGATTTTAGTTACATACATGACGTTTGTATATCTGCTATTTCTCCCGAGAAGCAGGTAAAGCGGTAACTGCTTTTCAATTAATTTACTTGGTAAAATTAAATTTAAATAAATGATATGAATATTGTAATAGTACTCGTGAGCTTTGTTTGTTGTTAGTTACTATAATGTTGCGCTGCTTTATTTGTTTAATCGTCTTGTCTGTGAAGACATTCAAGTTAATCAAATAAGAACTGCACTGTACACTGTACATGACCATAAAAACTTTGAATCCTTGAAATAAATGTTTTTGATCTTTTCCTTGGCAGTTATCTTTTTACACAGGGCCTCTATGTACACAATAGTTATTTTTTTCACGACTAACAGTATGGATCAGGAGTTGGTTATTGTAAAAGAAGTAATGTGCATGCAGGTGATATTTGTATAGATTTATATTTACCCCTAGGTGATAAGTTTGACAGTCATTTCTTTTACCGTTTGGCCTCTCGGTTGAACATAATAGTGGCGCGAGCAGCTCCACTTGGTTTTTTAAAAATACTCAGCCATGAACTTTTGGTGAACTCAGGTGAATCCCTTCCTTCAGTAGTAAACCTTGGTAGTTTCAGCCGTTTACACATTGTCTCACTAAAAGGTTGATAATATATTTGTCCTTTTACATAGTGATAAAATATACGCGATAAAAATGTGAATATTCATAGATTCAGGACTAACAAAGTAGCTAACAGAAACTCAGACTAACAAAAGGTGCAAATACATACTCAGTTGGTTCCATTGTGTTGATTACATTATAATGTTTACATTGTAATGATTATATCATGGATATTTGGCATACTTTTTATAAAATCGTAATTCTTATATTCTGCGTTATATAGTGCTAAATAATATTCCATAGATGGATGGACTTTATTAATCCCCGTGGGGAAATTGTGTTTTTTATGTCTCCCTCAACTTACTCTTTGTGGAGTAAGTTGTCCGCGAAGTGCAGCTACCTGTTGGGGCGCCCAGGGAGCTGGGGGTTAAGGGCCTTGCTCAAGGACCCACAGACGTGCTGAGGCTGGGTTAGTTTCAACTGGTGACCTCATTACAGGCACAAGGACTGACCCCTGCCCCCCAACTGTGTATGAGTAGCATTTATGCTGTTTCTTGAGTGTGAGCTAGTACATAAACCAGCTAGTGCTCACCATTGCAAAAATACTCTAGCTTTCTGTCATACACATTTTTTTATTTTCTTACATTGTCCGTTTTTGTTCATAGTCTGTAATATTCTGAATAACGACAATGTAGAGGAAAAACAGATTAAATTCTCCTTGTTTGTAATTTCCCCATGTAATCCACTGCCTTGTGGTAAGAGGTGCAAAAGTCAGACGCGTTGAATGATGAGGATACGATATTGAGTTTAGTTCTTGAGAGGATTTATTCATATGATATTTTAACACACAGTACTTTGAACTGGTTTGTTTGGCGCAAAAGGGCCGATATGCAGACACCATCACACATGGCAAATACGGTCAATGACTGTTTCACTTTGCACCTTCAGCCCTGAGCCGCGTAATCTCAGCACCTTTAATAACAACCATTGCTGCCTCCTACAGGTGGGAATACACTTAGACAATAGTAAATATCACTAAGGCAGGCAAGTACCTCTCGTTTCAAGTGTTGCAATACTATATAACATTATATTATAAACAATAAATACGAATAAATAAAAACATTAAACAAATAAACATAATCAATAATATTCATGAATAATTATGCTTAATATACAAATAAAAGAATAGCTCCTGCAGATGATTTCAGATAACTACTGGAACAATGAGTTCTGGAGGGGAGCAAGCTCTGTTACATGCTATAGAAATGTTGATCTGATTCCTTTCATTATCAGATTGTTACCACTGTTAAAAACCACAGATATTGTATTCTGATTGTATGCATTTCCTTATTAGGGCATGTCAGTTACTTCTGTTAAAAAATCCGTTTATTCTGACGTCGTAAATTTCCTGATCAGAGTTTACCCTCTTTAAAGTGATGGAGGTCCACTTGTGCCAAAGATACATCGATATGCATATGAGATTTCGTTTGTGCCAAAAATATGTAAATAGCACACAGTCCATGTCGACTGAGCATGTGACAAAGAATTTTTCTGTGACAATTCTATTTTGTCAATGAGTTTGTCTGTGGAGCCCCTGAAGGGACCTAATGGTGTCCGCTAATTAGATACCCAGAAATAAACTGTGTGGCTCCTGCCCAAGCATTGCTGCCCAAACAGCAGCTTCCTCCTTATGCCACCGAGGGAGGAGTAGCCAGTGGTTCCCCTGCCCCTTCCCCTCTCCCCCCTGCAGACGAGGATCATAACCATTCAGCACCCGACTCTACCTCCTTCTCGGTGAAGAAGTGCCGTGGCGAAACGCTCAGGCAGCAGGACGAGGTAGCAGAAATTCTTGCCCCTATGTTGGTATGTCCAAATCCTCAAGGGGGAGATAAGGTTTGCTCATCTGACACTGTAGATGAAGGAGTTGAACATAAGAACATAAGAACTATACAAACGAGACGAGGCCATTCGGCCCATCAAGCTCGCTTGGGGAGAACTAAACTAATAGCTCAGAGTCGTTAAAATCTTATCTAGCTCTGATTTAAAGGAACCCAAGGATTCAGCTTGCACTACATTATCAGGAAGACTATTCCATACTCTACACGCTGCGTAAAGAAGTGCTTCCTTAAATCCAGCTTGAAATGTTCTCCCGCTAATTTCCACCTATGGCCACGAGTTCGTGTATTTAAACTAATGCTGAAGTAACTATTTGGTTGAACAGCATCCAAACCTGTTAGAATCTTATATACCTGGATCATGTCCCCCCTCAATCTCCTTTGCTTGAGACTGAACAGATTTAGCTCAAGTAACCGTTCCTCGTATGACATTCCTCTAAGACCAGGAATCATTTTTGTGGCCCTACGCTGCACCTTTTCTAAGGCCACAATGTCCTTTTTAAGATATGGTGACCAAACCTGCACACAATATTCTAGGTGAGGTCTCACCAAGGAATTGTATAATCTTAGCATTACCTCCCTTGACTTAAACTCCACACACCTGGAGATATACCCCAACATCCTATTGGCCTTTTTTATTGCTTCCCCACACTGGCGAGAATGGGACATGGAAGCATCAACATACACACCAAGGTCTTTCTCATGATCAGCTACCTTTATTTCAGTGACACCCATGAAATACCTGTACTTTATATTTCTGCTCCCTAGATGGAGTACCTTATATTTATCGACGTTAAATTTCATCTGCCAGGTATCGGCCCAGTCACTAATTAAATCAAGATCCCGCTGTAGCTGCTGAGCCACTAATTCAGTATCTGCTACACCACCCACCTTGGTGTCATCTGCAAATTTCACCAGTTTACTGTATATATTGGTATCCATATCATTTATGTAAATTAGGAACAATAGTGGTCCTAAAATCGAACCCTGCGGTACCCCACTATGAACGCAAGCCCACTGTGAGTTGAAGGACATTGCCAGTGACCTGCTGGACCCCAGGCAGAACAGGCCTCACCATGCGACAGCCCTTCAGAGACTGGTCCTCCTGCGCATGGACTGGGGCATGATGCATCAGTTTAAACAGGAGCCTGGTAAATCCTGCGAGTGCTACACCAAGCGACTGATGGCAGCATTCTCCAACTACAGTGGGATGGACTCCACAACGGACCGAGAGTGTATGTGATGTAAAATACACTAAGATAGGTAAAAACTCTTTTGTGGACTAAGTAAAACAAACATTTTATGTTCTAGTTTTCTTAAAACTACTGAAACAAATAATTGGCTACACTGCAGTTCCGCTGTTTTGTTTGGCACCCCTGCATGTCGTGCATTGTGTGGAAAAAACCTGAAGGCTGAGGAATGTTACGTAACACAGCTAGAATGTAAAAACTCTCTCTGGTGTAATTCACTGCATAAAACCAATGGTGTTAAGTGTGATGTCTTCTTCATAACACTCCCTGATGTTTGTGTCCGTGACCATGAGATAGGGTGGGCTGCTTTTCTTCCTTCCTTTGACTAGTATTCCTCCTAAATTGTTCATCTGTATTTGCTGCATTGGTACTTGATGTGCGTGTGCCTTGTGTCACGATCGCCATTTAACGGGAGCGGCGGACGGGCAGGAAACAGGCAAGGCAGGCAGGATACGGGGATTTATTAGGAACACGGGGTGCAGGAAACATCTCACGCAGACGGACTTCAATGACGGACACTGAACTCTAGTAAGACATGAACTCAAATAGACAGGACTGATTGAAAATAATCGGACACAGCTGGGTACGATCAGGGAAGCACACGTGGATAATCAGGGGGCGTGGCACACACGGTGGTCAGACTGTCCGGGACCTCCTCGGGGACTAGGGCAGGAAAGTCTGGAGCTGGGTCAGGGACAGGAGTGGGGCCAGGAACAAGAGCCCCAGGGGGCACAGTCATTTGAGGCGGAGGGAGCGCCTCGGGCGTGGGCTCTGGGGCCGCAGGGGGGAGCGGAGGCGGCTGCTCAGGAGCTACGGGCAAAGCAGGCGGCGGCTGCTCGGGCTCTGGGGCCGCAGGGGGCAGCGGAGGCGGCTGCTCGGGCTGCGCAGGAGCTATGGGCGACGAAGGCAACTGCTCAGACGCTGTAGCAGGAACCCAGGACTTTATGCTCAGCCCACTGCTGTTAACTCCGATGACTCACAACTGAGCAGCAATGCACATTTCGAATTCCATCATCAACATCAGGCAGATGACAAGACTGTTGTGGGTCTCATCAATAAAAACGGTGACTCAGCATACAAAGAGGAAGTGTGATGACTATCGGACTGCTGCAGAGCCAACAACCTGTCTCTGAATGTTGACCAAAGAGATGGTTGTTGACGTTAGAAGAACACAAAACACAGAGTGACCACTCTCTGCTGCACATCGATGGCTCATCTGTGGAGATCGTAGAGAGTACCAGATTCCTTGTTGTCCATCTGGCGGAGAATCTCACCAGGTCCTTCAACATCAGCTCCATAGTAAGGAAAGCACAGCAGCACCTCTACTCTCCACGGAAGCTCAGAAAAGCCCATCTCCCATTCTCACACTCTATTGGGGAACTGTTGAAAGCACCCTGAGCAGCTGCATCACGGTCTGCTTTGAGAACTGTGTCGCCTCAGATCACAAGTCCCTACAACAGATAGTGATGACAGGTGAGAAAATCATTGGGAGTATCGTGTTAGAGAAATATGTACTTTTTTTATCATCATTTTGCTAGACGCTTAGAAACAACACCCTGCCGCAGCTTGATCTTAATTGAGCAATAACACGTCTCAAGAACTGTCGCTTGAATATTTCCACCCCATATATGGTGACAAACAATGTTCAATGTCAGTTGCATATCCTGTTTGTGTACCTCAATAAAAGACACTGCGAGGGGAGTTACTCTTTCGAAGTTGGCTGAGTTCGACTGAGAGGCTGACACCTCGAGGTCAGGACCGGGCTTCCCTTTGTAAGGAAAAGTGGTAAAAATGTCCCAAGGTTCTTGGTTGATCATTTGAATGCAGACAATGTTAGGAATTTATGATCATGGGGGAAGCCAGGGAGAGAATGGGGGTTCCAGTTGGCACCACTATGGTGATAAGGATAAGATAAGGTGATAAGAATTGAATTACAATGATCATAAAAGTCTCCACCCTGTCCTGTCCCGTCCCTGTCTCAGGATCCTCACACTCCAGGGGGTCACTCTTTATATGTAAATTCACTCACAACACCTACACACAACACCTTGGTGGGGAGGGCCTTTTTGGGTATAAAGGGGGGTGAAGAACTGTCTTCAATTTGTATCTGAGCTGCCTTTCAGTACCCGGTGTGTCTCTACACTGTATTACATTGTATTATTTTTGCTGTTCAATAAACCATCATTTTGCTGAAACTGCGGAGACTCTGCAAGTGGATTCCCTACACCTTGCAGCAAGTAAAACGTCATCACAGCTGTCTGTGTTGTTCTGTGTTCAGAGACTGGTTTGTTTCCAGCGCATCTTCAGAAGAAGATAACCCTAACATATCTCTCCCCTCCATCACAGATATTCACACCACACACTGCATCCGCAAAGCCACCACCATTGTGGATGACCCCACCCACCCCTCACATTATCGTTTCACCCTCCTGCCTTCTGGAAATAGGTCCCGGAGCATTCGGGCCTTCACAGCCAGACTCAAACAGCTTTATCCCCCATGCCGTCAGACTACTGAACTCTCAGGGACTAATCTGATACCACACACACATACACTCATTAACACACTTTATTATTTAACTACTATTTTTTATCTTATTGTCGCCATGTTTACAGTTACTTTTATTTATTTTTATTGCTACCTCATTGGACAACCAAACTGCGCCTTCTCAGTACTGGGTTTACTGTGCTGTTTGTGCTCGTTGGTGTCAGTTGTCCTCTCTTTTTGCACTGTCCTGCAATGTTTGCACAGTTTTTGCTCATTATGCACCATACAGTATGTTGCTAGGTTGGTATGTGTTAGTCTTCTGTTAATTTAAGTAGCACCTTGGTCCGAGGGAAACAGTTTCTTTTGTAACTGTACTATACTCAACTGTGTAAAGTTAAAAATAACATTAAAGACCTACTTGACTTTTACTGAACAGGTGCTAAAGTGAAATTACTTGCTTCTGGGAAAGAACTCCAGCTGAAATTCTGTACAACAATTATGGGAGACATATGGGAAGGACGCGGTGTCAGACCTGCCCCAGTGGGACGAATGTGGTTTTCCTAGTAACAGCAGCTTCAGTCCCAATCAGATAAGCCACATGCATCTGAAATTAGAGGAACGGGATCAGACTGGTTGCTCAGGGACTAATGTGGTAGAACTAAAACAGAGACAAATTGGACGGTGTTTCAATTGTGGGAAAATGAGACAAAGCAGGCAGAGGAGATGCGGGTGGCAAAGAAGCATGAGATAAGGAATGCAGAGAATGTGGATGAGGGTGAGACTCCTGTGAAAACTGTGTATTGAAAATTAGGGCCATAGTATTGTCATCCATCCTGTCAGGGTATGGAAATACACTGAGGGTAAATGGCCTAATGCAGGAAGTGTCTTAATCCTATAACATCCAGCTGATTCAGGCTGTGGGGGACAGTGTAGTACTGCACTCTTCTGGCTGGGACCTTGAATAAATGAATGAATGTTACATTTATACAGCCCTTTTCTAAGATACACAAAGAGCTTTACAGAAGCACTGGGGAGCCACTTCAACCCAAACGTGAGGCAGCAGGAGAGGGGGCCCAGGCAGAGAGAACAGCCAACAAGACGGGTGCTTCCACAGACAGGACGGGGGCCCCGGCAGACCAACGCTGACGACTCCTGGGACCAAGTCAACAGAGCAGCTGTCGTCATTGTGACTCACCCTCATACATCCATCCATTGTCTAAACCGCTTATGCTACTGGGTCGCGGGGGGTCCAGAGCCTATCCTGGCAGGATCTGTGCACGAGGCAGGGAACAACCCAGGACGGGGGGGCAGCTCATTGCAAGGCACATTCACACACCATTCACACACACATGCACTCCTACGGCCAATTTAGCAAGAGAGAACATGCAAACTCCCCACACATGTGACCCAGGCGGAGACTCGAACCTGAGTCCCAGTGGTGGGAGGTAACAGTGCTAATCACTGCACCACCAAGCAGCCCCACCCTCATACATGATTTCTGATTCTTGATTTTAATCCCCTTTTCTGTTTTTGGCAACATATAAAGTGCTGTGAATGTCACTGTCAGATTGTCATATCATCCTCCAGTTGTCCCTTGTCACCCTGGATGCACATTGAGTGTTTGCTAAATATTTTATCTTGTAGTGTTCCTGATTTTTTCCTGTGTTTTAATTTGCAATTCTCAAATTTCATGACTGGCATCCGTGGGGACGATTAATTAAACCTGTTAACTCTGCACTTCAATTTCAAACTGTTGGTAACATGTGTACATATTTTTGTCTGATCTTTTCACCACCAGGTGGCGATATAGCAACTCCAGAGTTATTGATGGCTAGAACAAAAAAAACACAGTAACACAGAGGTGTAGCTAAAAATTCTGGGCCCCTGACAGAATGTCACCTTGCGCCCTCTGTCGAATTTTACATTCTGTGAAAGAGATTTGTTGAGCCATCTTCCAATGTAATCCAATCCAGCTCTTTATTTGAAAAGCACTTTAAACAACCTTATGGACCAAAGTGCTGCACAAAGGAATAAATAAAAACATTCACACACTTAAAAACGAAGTAAAAGAAATTTAATAAAAACCAAAACATTCAATGTGAGTAAAAGGCCATTAATAAAAATTTAAAAAAATCTATTAATTAATAAAGAAAAGGCTAAGATTAAAATAAGATTTACTATTAAAATTAACATCTCACAATGTGTCAAAGGTGAAGGAGAAGAGATTAGAAGAGATTTAAAAACGGACAGAGGGGATTCCTCTCTAATGTGAAAAGGCAAGTCATTCCACATTTTAGGAGCTGCGACTGCAAAGGCTCGATCCCCTCTAAGCTCACGCTGAGTCTTAGGAACCGTCAGGAACAGCTGATCAGCTGACCTGAGAGAGCGGGTGGGGGTGTAAGGGTGAAGCAGCTCACAGAGGTCAGATGGAGCAAGACCACTGAGGGCTTTAAAAGCAAATAACAGAATTTTAAAATGAATCCTAAAATGTACGGGCAGCCAGTGGAGTGAGGCTAAAATGGGGGAGACATGCTCATATTTCCATGTGCGGCAGCATTTTGAACCTTCTGGAGGTGAACAATAGTGGAGCCTCTAACCCCAACATAGAGGGCGTTACAGTGGTCCAAACTAGTAGTGACAAAAGAGTGGATTACTGTCTCAAAGTGCTGCCTAGAAAGAATTGGCTTTATTTTGGCCAACTGCCTCAATTGTAAAAAGCTTGACTTGACAACTAACCTTATCTGAGTGTCAAACTTAAGGTTGGTGTCGACTTTAACCCCTAGGTGTGTGATGACTGGTTTACAATATTGTTCCAAGGAACCTAAAATTACAGTGGAGGTCAGAGGAGTGGAGTTACCAAAAACCAACACTTCTGTCCATTACCTCCCCACTTCCTTGTTAGTTACAATATTTGTTCTGCATTACTGTACTGCTTTGGAGCCTTTTGATATTAAGGTGAATAACACAGGTGAAAAATTAAGGTGAAAAAAGAGACAGATGCATTGACAGCAGTCGTGGCCACACTTTGGACTGGGAGTGTAAGAGCAAAGGAAACTGAATCCACTATGTTCTGTCCTGTAAATTTTTATTAAACACCACATGACACACATACGAGTCCTGTTTTAACTTTCAGGGCTGATGGTCTGCAGCCTGGCTTGTGTTCTACAGTGCAGCGCAGGTGCAGTCACTGTGCTGAGCCCGGCGTTATATTAATGACGCAGCCTTTCACACTGACCAGTGAGAAATAACCTTGAAAATGACTGTGCTCTTTGTGGTTCTCCTTTTTTCTTACCACCAAGCAAGAGACTAAACATATTTTCTACTTATCAGTTATCAGAAATCAGAAATGTCATGCAGTAATCAGAGGTTAGACAGCAAGAATGACTTTTGTATTTTTATCTTTTGTCAATCTTTTATCCAGCGACTACTAATTCTCATCGGGGTCTGGAGAGGGTGGGACCTGTCCCAGGAAGCACAGAGCACAGGCCTGCATGGGATGCCATTCCACACAAGCAAAAACAATTAAGATGGTCAGATTTGCCTCACTGTGTGATTTTGACTGAAAGATGAACTAAGCACAGTCTTGTGTGTATAAAAATGCGTAGATTCATTTAACTTTAACAATGAGATTCAGCAACATGACCTTATAGTGTTAATGATCGGTATCTTACTGGTATTAACTGAATTATGCAAAATTCTACATTATTCTATATTATTGCACCCAAATTGTTCATACTGACTAAATGTAATTACTGACATCCTGGACATACTGCTTTTTAGGTTTGAATTTAAAATGTTAGTAGACAAATTCATGCTGTCAATAACATCTCACTTGCTCACCCACTTTTAGATAAAAATACCCTTTGTGGTTTTTCTAGTGAAGCAGTGGGCCTGAGCTGAGGACCTGATGGTTGTGTGGTTTTCGCTCACTGAGAAGAGAGACACAAACACCCTGCTCTCAGTCGGTCAGTCTTCCTGTAAAATGCAGAGGTGAGACTGCTAGTGGAAAATTACTGACTGCAGCGTCAACAACACATATAAACAGCAGCACAAACAAAATGTTCCACAAATGCAGGACATCTGTATGCTTACAGCACACATCAGACACGCTGACCCTCAGCACTGAGCTCCTCCAGGCTCTGTGCTCTCCCTCTTCTCTTCAATTTCTACACAAATCACTGCTGCTCCAGTGAAGATCCTGAATTTTGCAGGTGATACTACTGTGTTTGCCATCATAACTGAAGGTGATGAGTCTGCCTACAGACTGGAAGTCGTACAGCTGACCATCCAGTTCTGAACTCACATTATCCCAAATGTCCACATGCTTAGACTCCTCTCATCATCAGGGAGGAGCGTCCCTTGGCACTGTAGAGTAGATGGATGAGAGCAGGCTGATAACAAGGCTGTCATCAATTTTATGTGACACCTCTCACCCCCCCAGCAGACTATGGAGGCCCGTAAGGGCAGCTCCTTCAGTAAGAGACTCAGACACCCGGCGTGTGACAGAACGGTACCGCAGGTCATTGGGCCCCACAGCAGTCAGGCTTTATAATCTGCACTCTGCTCATTGAACTTTTCCCCTGTTCACTGTCTTCTGATACAGTTTCTATCTGCTGCTGATCTGCAATATTGTTCCTCCTTATTCACTGATGTGCAGTGTTGCATTGAGCCAGTGCATTATGCCCTGTGTGGCAGCTTCCTTTGGGAGGCTAATATCTGGCACATGAGCAATAATGTTACATGCAATAGGATTGTGTATAAGTTAAGGATTGTGTATAAGTTAATTTTAATATTCCTATAATATTCCTCTGTATGTAATATATTCTTATTTTTTGTTTCTATTATTACCCTATATTTATATATACATCCATTTATTTTACATTCATAATGATGTTGTTTGTTGTTTTGTGCCCCACTGCTCTTGTAACAAGCCTCAGTCTTGACTCTCCCTTTTAAGGTCTTGGCCTTAAATCACACTCGATATAGGTGGTGTCGTCCCCATCACCCTGACCAGGATACATGCTGTAAGATTAATGGATGGTGTTTATCTGTGTGATGAAAAAGAATGTGAATAAAACAAAAATGTACCATTATAAATGGGAGCCCTAGGATGTGTGGTGGTTAGAGATGTGGACTGATGAGAATTTTGCTTTTCTAAAGTTCTGTTGTGAAAACTGTACATTCCGTTCCATGTACAGTAGTGATATGTAGCAATCATGTGCTCCAGTCAAATGTCCAGCTGCATGAATAATAATGGTGGCTTGTTTGGATAAAATAACTTAGGCTGAATACTTGAAAGCGTGACCTGGGTGAGGTAGAGAGGAAACAGGGTCTTACAAGAAGCAGATATTGTTCTGTCTGTGTGGTTTTTACTCTTTGCAAAGTGAGTCCAGCACAGTGCAGTCAGTGGGTCAGTCTTCCTGAGCTGCATCTAACCAGTGGAAACATCTGCAGCACTGCAGAGAAGCACTCAGCAGACAAACAAACCCAAACAGCTTACAGCTGTATGTCACTTTTGGACAGAGGTGGACAAAGTACACAACTTCACTACTTGAGTTAAGTATAGATACTCCTCGTCAAATAATACTCAAAGTTTTTCAGTTAATTTTTTACTTCAGTTAAAGTACTGGAGTATTTGCATCTAAAAATACTTAAGTATTCAAAAGTACATTATGTTTTAAATGCAAGACATTTTTCAGAACCTAATGACTCCTGAACACCCCACTGAATACACTGACTGGCTTGTACATCTTGTAGAATAAAAAGCTTGTGGAATATGATACAATGACTATAGAAACACAACTGACATAACAAAAGTACAGCCATTGTCATTTTCATCTTATTTAACACCCCCCACCCCACTCACACAAAAGAGCATGGTAGTGTTCTTACAGAGCCGTAGCAGTGTGTGTGTGTGCATGTGTGCATGTGTGTTTGTGTGTGTGTGTGTCTATGTGTGTGTGTGTTTGTGTGTCTGTGTATGTTTGTGTGTGTGTCTATGTGTGTGTATGTTTGTGAGCCAAGTAACAAGACAGGGAGCAAGAAACAAAACTCCTCTTTCTTAATTATCCACATCGTTATTAACGACACAGGTATATATACAGGTACATATACAGGTACATGTATATACTCAAAAATACATCCAGAACACACAATTAAATGAAAAACGTAATTTAAGAACACTTGAAATTTTCATTCAGTTTCTTTCATCTGTTTAATATAATCGATCAGTCCCTGTGCGTTTGCCCCAAACCATTCAGCATGGTACACAAGGGAGACAAGTAAGCATGTGTGACATCAAAGAACTGATTGCAGCAACTCAGCCTTTCCACAACATTAAAGCCGCTTATTCCCCCCCATGCCATGAAGAAATAATCTCTGTGGCTCCCCTCTCCCCCTCCCTCAGCCCCCAGTCTGGCTTGAACATTTGCACTTCCAGTAAAAATGCGCCCCAAACACACTGACACCAAACTCAGCACCGGTGCTCCGTAAAATCCCGTGATTCAGTCTCAGAAGCACTGGCTCCCCTGCCCTCCTCTGAACATTATTAAAGCTACACCCTGAACACTCTGTGTGACTGACATGAATGAGAAGCATCTTTATTCATAATCTCTGTAGCGGAGGTCAGAATACAGAGTGTCATTATTCCCGTCTTTCTTCTGTCTCCTGGGTTTTGGCTTCTTAAGGTTCAGGGCAGCGTAATTCAGTGTGTCCTCGTCATGGCACTGTGGAGACAAAGATGGCAGAATTGGATGGATCAAATCGGTTTGCTATTACCTATTTTCACAAATAGCACTTAAAATGCTGATCCCAGGATGGAAATCAGTCTGAGGTTCATTTGTTTTACTGACGATTTGTAATTTGAAATATTTATTACATACTTGCTTGCGTGACCATTCCACTTTTGATATATCACTGTTCTTTTCATCTGTTTAAAATATATAACACATCAATATATTATTTAATTTCGCACGGTATCATACCGTGGTCAGATAACATTCCGAATTTTCAAGCAATCAACATCCTTTTTGTCTCAAAAATGAAAGTAAAAATGACTTCTGTCAATTTAAGTGTGCATGTTTGGATACGTGTCATTTGTTCTCATATATCATATATAATAAAATTGCTATAAAGGAGATCTTGGTAATAAAAGTTATTGATATGCAACTTATTGCAACATGTATATTTCAATAGATTTTGCAAAATATGAAAGATATAATACAAAAATGTAAATCTTACAGTACAAAAAGGTTTATATAAATAAGGTGAGATTTAATAATGGATTTTAAAACTGTATTACCTGCAAGAGTGGTTTTAATATGAAAATGTTATCTATCATAAAACAATTTTATATTTCTATAATTTGTTAAAATCTACATTTTGTCCTTCTGAGTGCATAAAGCCGGGCAGCGTACCTGCACAGTGTGTACAGGTCAGTTTACATCTTATACAAATGAGAGCAACGTTCAGAATAATGCTGCAAGATAAAACTATCAGCAAGCCAGAGTGAAGAGGATCCAGCAGCTTCTGAAAGCCTGTAACAAAGAGATAGATTTCAGCATAATGATATAGAGACACATTTCCCATTTGCTTACATTACATTAGTTAAAGATCAAATCGATAACACATTACAGCAGTTGTTTTGTAAATAGTCCATTTTTAACATGAACTTCTAGTATTTTGTATTTTAACAATTTATATTAATATTTGAAATAATTATTAAATTAGGCTCCGGACCCCCCGCGACCCAATAGGATAAGCGGTTTGGAAAATGGATGGATGGATGGATATTAATATTTGAAATAATTATTAAATTAGGCTCCGGACCCCCCGCGACCCAATAGGATAAGCGGTTTGGAAAATGGATGGATGGATGGATAATTATTAAATTAACATCTGTGTAATTTAATTTAAGCACTTAAATTAGAAAATTCATTACATTAAAAAAAGAAATAAATGTCTTAATAGCAGAATAAGCTAAATAAAACTTTGAAGCAGATATACTCTCCACACTGGGTGCTACCATCTATATCCAGCTGTGTGCCGTTCCCAAACAGCATCTCCCCACACTGGGTGTTACCATCTATATCCAGCTATGTGCCGTTCCCAAACAGCATCTCCCCACACATGGCCACAGCGCAGTAGTAAGTCCCAGCATCGGAGAGGCTGAGGTTCCCCTTGGGGAGGCTGTAGACGCAGCTCCGTGTAGGAGATCCAGCCTCAGGGCTCTTCTCACACTCATCACTGCTGTTTCCAGGGCTGTAAATGACTCCAGGAAGGGATTCTCCTGATCCATGTCTGAACCAGTAAACACTGTGTTCTCCTGCACAGCTCCCAGTCTCTATCGTACACTGCAGGCTCACAGAGTCTCCTGGCTGCAATGTGTCAGACACAGGCTGCTGTACCACAGTCCTGCTGTTGGAGTCTTTACCTGAAACGCAAAATAGTCATGATGACAGCCCTTTGAGAATAACAATGGAAAATACAGATCCTCAAAAATTGTTCTTACAGATTTTTGGGAACTGAATCGATGTTCTTCTAGCCATCCAAGAAATCAGTAACTTCTTGGAGAACAGCTGACATTCTTCTCTCTTTTTATTGTATTACTGCTTATTAGTATATATCAGGTAACACTATACATTAACTGCACCTACATAATACCTAAATAAAAATTATATGATAATAACAAACATTATAATCATATAATGTCTTGTATTAATGTATGAAGGTAGATGAATATAATTAATTTCAATTCAAAGAAATGAAGTGTGTAAAGTGTACTTTATATTTTCATGATTTTCGTGACTTTACATTTGGTTTATGTTGCCCCTTTTCCACAGGAAGGTATTTATTGTTTTTGCATATTTAGCTCTTGATGTGTTTTGGTATTTTTGAGCATTTTGCTGTAGTACCTGCATAATTTAATTCAAGAGCCGAAGAGCTGTTTGCCCATTACTAGTTTGTCTATCTTTTAACATTAAAGAAAAAGTATACATAGTAAAAGGAATTACTTGGTTTCGTAGTTCCTCCTATTTATTTTCTTATGCACACAAAAGTAAGTTTTTCCGTTCAACCATAGCACTACAGCGAAAAGCAAAACGTCATGGCAAATACAATTATGCTTTATTCCAATACACATTGCTAATTTTTCATTATTATTACATTTATTCAGCATAATATCTTCAAAGGTTTCATGATTTAATTTGCAATCTTCTGGCCTGAAATCTTTTCCTGCTACACTGAAGACTCTCTCAGCGTGTGCAGAGAAAGCTGCAGCCAAAGGGTTGGCATCCTCTGATAAACATGGTTGGTTCAGGTATCGGTGACATTATGTGAACCTTTCATGGCAGGAATAGGGACTAGTTTGACTTTTGATGCAGGAAAAGTGTTTGGGACTGTTAGGTTGAAGAAACAGTTGTTAATCATTTCTGTATGATCAGCAATGAGTGTAAATATATATGTATACGTTATTTCTTATCTTCTAGCCACATACTCTTAGCTATTGTACTCTAAGTAGGTGGTTAACAGCTGCCTACTTAGATAAGAATCTCACTTCCCTCTCTTGCGCCCCCCATTGACTATAAATAAAGAAGACAAGGGGAACCACCCTTTGTAACACATTCTGCTGTAGTTTGCATTGCAGAGAGTGTGGGTACCCTTGCAAGTAAAACTGTAACCTGTGTGTGTCTCATAAATGTGGAGTTGGGGTGGAAACGCCGGGCGCTTTCCCCAACATAGAATTTGGTCCTTCGAGCCGGATCCGAGGAACCCCGAAGACGTCTCCAGTACGCCGAGAGAAGCGACACCGAAGTCTGTCGACAGCCACTCGAAGTCGGGTGCAAGAAAGACCTGTGATGTGAATTCGTCATCAGGCCGGTGGTTAGAACTGCGCTCGACGTCTGGTGATGTCTGAAGGACCTCGGTGACGGATCAGAGAGCACACTATACAGGTGAGAGATATGGCACCTAAGTGAGTAGGTGGCCAAGTGAGAGATACGGCACCTAAATAAGTAGGTGGCCAAGACATGCATGTGGTTGAGGTTAGCCGAAATTAACCGGGAGAGAAAGTAGGCGTTGTTGGAAATATATACAGTGTTGTATGTGGATGTGTTTTTATAGGTTTTAGATTAACCTACACGATCCACCCTAAAAGCAACAACATACTGGTGACTGAAGGATCAAGGACGGGTTTCATCCCTGAAAACTAACACCGCTGCTCTAATAGGGAGCAGTAGAAGGCCGTGTTAGTGTCCTCCTGAGGTCTCATGCCAGAGACTTGCTTTTAGGATTTTTTATTTTTTGTAGTGTATCCATTAAAAGGTAACAATGGGGAAGAATCAAAGTAAACAAATGGAACTAGAGGGAGATGAGAAGTTTATGGAAGGATATAAGCCAGGATCAGGACAAATAAGTAGTCAGAGATGGAGGAAAAAAACATGGGTTTGAAGGAAAACTCCACACTCCAGATATATTAAAATTACAGGGAAACTTAAAACTGGAGATGTTACAGACTACCAATAAGAAAGAAGGTAAAGACAGAAAAAAAGAATATGTTTTTTCTGATGCATGGTTAGAACAGAGTAAATTAAGAGATAATAAAAGACAGCAAAAAAAGGGAAATAAGGAGAAAAAATTACAGGCGACTTTAATTACACTAGATGAGGAGACGGCAACAAAATCTTCTGCCGCTCCAGTTCCCTTACTGCCCCCACAAATTCCAATGATTGCGCCTGCACCAGTTCCAGCTGTAAATAGACGACAAATAGGAGGAGGGGAATCATCTCGAATGATGACCCGAGGGTCTAACCCTTCTCTGTATCCGTTAAAGGATCTGGAGACAAGTAAAGTACGCTGGCATCCAAAAAATGACACAGAACAGGAAGACTGGGAGAATGATTTGGTGTGTCCACTCGTAGAAGTGGCAAATCCAAATCGAGGCCCAAATAATGCAGGACCCGAAACTATGTTAGTATATAGACCCTGGACCGCTGAGGATAGAACAGCGGCTTTAAAAGGAATACCCCCGGTTGAAGAAGGGGTACCCGAGTTTTGGACTGCCATCCTAGAATTACAAAGTAGTTTTCATTTGAACGGCAGGGAAATGTATAGATGTCTCAGACAGTTGTTTACCCATAAATGGGGACGTGTAGCGGGAGACTTCACAGGACATGGTAATAATGATGAAGTCTTAGCACATGACTCGCAGGAACTCATACAAGCATTACGAGACTTGCGAAACAGGGTAGAGACAGCCTTCGTAAGACGCGCAGACTATGGACGAATAGCGCAATGTAAACAAAAAGATGGAGAGGAACCTGAGGATTTTATGGATAGAATGAGAGTTGTATTTAGAGGAAACTCAGGGATCCCATTTGATGAAGAGGCAGTAGGAGTGTACCAACAACAGCTAAAACGAGCTTTTGTCGCAGGCCTAAAGCCCGAATTGCGAAAATATCTTGACAAACATTGGGTACATCAGAATACTGGTTCAGTCCAACAAGCACTATAATATGCTCAACACGCGCAGAAAGCGCAGAAACAGGAAAAGACAGACACAATATTCAGCGCCTCAGAAGTAGTAGCGCTAGTGCAAATGAATCCTCCGGGGAGGGGAGGATTCAGAGGAAGGTCAAGAGGCCGAGGAAGGGGGAGAGGTGTTTTCAGAAACAATTACAGGAATTCGTCTCAGCAAGATAACATTTGCTGGACATGCAGGAAACCTGGACACTTAGCTAGGAATTGTAGAGTAGGGAAACAACCATATAACCCAAACTCCATTGAAAACAATGATCAATGACCCCCCTCGGAGGCCCCTGTTACCGACACCATCCGAGGCAAAACAGAGGTGATTTTAAGAAAGGAAACGGAGGTCACTTTACAAGACCTTTTAGATAAGGAAATAGATTTACAAGCAGTGTGTCAGTTATTAGCAGAAAGGCAGTGGGAAACCTTGCCAAGTCGGAAGTTAGTCATAAACGGCAAAGTATATGAATGTCTGTGTGACACTGGAGCATGTAGGACTGTCCTAACCTCCAGTCCTCCCGGAGTCACATATTCTTCATCAGTCATAAATATAAAAACGGCAGGAGGTCAGACAGACAGACATCAGTTAACAAACCCAGTTGCAGTAAAAGATAAGGAAACTGGACTTGAATGTCAAGCACAGGTGTTAATAAGCCCTTCTTGTCCTGTTAACTTGTTAGGCCGAGACCTTATGGTACAAATGGGCATTAGCGTGGTTGCCACAGCCACTGGCATGAAAGCAATCGTAAATGAAGAAGCTTATGTTGTGCAAGGAACCACAACACCACAATATTACTGGTCTCTGGACCTAGGGGGAACTGCACAGACACGAGAATTATTGCGGAAAACTAGAGAAAAGCAGTCCCCTAGACAGGCCCAGTTCATGCCTGACGATGCCTTACACGTCACTATGTGGTACAAAGACACCCTTGGACCAGATTATGTCTATGACAAAACGTTTCATGCCCTCCAAGACACTTGTATTACCTTACAACATATGTATGTTAACCCCACCACTGGGTTTTCAGCAGCCTCAGTCATTTTATCTAACAAGCAACAGGCTGTATTTAGAGAGAGAACACCACACGTATCTCTTTCAAAACCACCCCAGATGCAGTGGAGAGATGTAGAGATGTTCTTACGAGATTCTATGCACAGTTACAATGACTACCAACCCGTATCTGGCTCCTGTTGGAGCTATGATGAGAAACACAATGTGTGGCGGTTTCCTTTGGGATGGAGAGTTCAAACCACTCCCACCACACACTTAAAGGACCCAACCTGACAAATTTTTTCAACCCTGGAGGAGGGATCATGTCCAGATCTAGATCGCCTCCCAGAAGGGTTGTGGTCGTCCTCCCCCACTGATGTAGGGCTGGTAAAGGGGTTTCCACCTTACAAAGTAATTGTGAAATCAGAACACCGTCCGGTAGTTAGGCAATACCCATTAAAACCTGAAGCAGAAAAAGGTATAGCCCCTGTAGTGCAAGACATGTTAGCATCAGGAATATTGCGAGAGGCTCCTGAAGCCACTTGCAACACTCCTATCTTTCCAGTCCAGAAGGGACATACAGGGAAATGGCGCATGGTGCAGGATTTAAGACCGGTTAATAACATAGTGCAACATGCAGCACCAGACGTGCCTAACCCACACTTATTGCTCAACTCATTGACTCCTGATAAAAGCTACTTCTCAGTAGTGGATCTTAGTAATGCATTTTTCTCAGTACCATTGCACCCTGATTCTCAACATTTATTTGGATTTACCTATAAAGGGAAAAAATATACATATACTAGACTCCCTCAGGGATTTTCTGAAAGTCCACATGTATATACCATGGCCCTTAGATACTCTATGAGTACCTGTGAAATACCATCACATAGTCAGGTATTACTATACGTGGATGATATCTTAATAGCAGCAGATTCAGAACAACATTGCAAAGAAACTACCCTAACTGTGCTTCAGCATTTATACAATACTGGACATAAAGCTTCTAAACAGAAGTTGCAGTATTGCAAAAAGACAGTTGTCTATTTAGGGCATAACCTTTCACAAAAAGGTCGCTCGCTGCTAGAGATAAGGAAACAAGCTATACAGGAAGCACCTAAACCACAGACTAAACAACAGATGATGTCCTTTTTAGGGCTCTGCAATTATTGTAGAGAATGGTTACCAGATTATGCTTTTCTAGTTCAACCTTTGCAAAATTTAATATACGGGAAGGAGATGACTCTAAAGGACAAAATACAATGGACTGAGGACGGAGAAAATGCTTTTACAAATTTAAAAAGAATGTTGCAAACCAATGTGACCCTTGCTCTACCAGATTATCAACAACCATTCACCCTATGTGTAGATGCTAATCAAGGTTATATGAAAGCAGTATTAACACAGCCATTCGGAGCAAAAGAGAGACCGTTAGCATTCTATTCAAAACGATTAGATGCAGTAGCAGCTGGCTTTCCACAGTGTTTACAGGCATGTGCAGCTGCTGCAGAAGCAGTAAAGGTATCAGCAGAATTGGTACTTTGTCACCCCCTCATACTTAAAGTTCCTCATTCTGTGTCTCTAATCTTGTTGCAGACACCGCTTCCATTCTTAACACATACAAGACATCTTACCTTAGTGTCACTTTTGCTCTCACAACCTAACATTGAACTTCAGCGGTGTGGCCTATTGAACCCTAGCACGCTCCTCCCCACCGCAGAGGATGGGGAGCCACATTCTTGCAAAGCAACAATAGAAGAACAAACAAAACCAAGAGCAGATATTCTGCAAACTTTTATACCAGGATCAGAAGTTGTTTATGTAGATGGCTCAGCATCAAAAAATGATATGGGAAAAAATAAAGTTGGGTATGCTGTAGTTACATCTACTGAAGTGTTAGAAGCCAATGCACTCCCTTCTACTTGTTCAGCACAAGCGGCTGAACTCTATGCTGTGATCAGGGCATGTGAACTGTTCAAGAACAAGTCACTTACTATCTACACTGATAGTCAATATGTGTTTGCAGCTGTCCATCACCATGCAAGAGTCTGGAAAAATAGAGGTTTTAGAACATCACAGGGCACATCTCTTACTCATACAAATTTGCTACTTAGATTATTAGACGTTGTGCATTTACCGACTCACTTTGCACTGTGCAAATGCAAAGCACACCAGACTGATGACTCTGCAGAAACCGCAGGAAATAGTTTTGCAGATAAAACCGCCAAAGAAGCGGCACTGAAACAACCTACCTTATCAGTGGCAGACATTCTTTTTATAGATAGCGATGTGCTATGTGATGCACAGATTCATGCTCCTAAAATAGAAGTACAAAGTTGGATCAAAAGAGGAGCAATACAACGAGAGAAAGTTTACTATATGAATGACAAGCCCATCCTACCAAAAAATTTATACAAAACAGCTGCTTTGGTGAGCCATGGAAATACTCATGTCTCAACAGGAGGGATGGTACATATCATACAACAATATTTCTATGCTATAAATTTTTCTGATTATGCAAAACAATTTTGTAGGACATGCTTAATTTGTTGTAAACACAATGCACAAGGAAACATCAGACCAAAACGTGGCCAGTTCCCCACAGCTGAGTATCCGTTTCAAGTTGTACATATGGATTTTATTGAATTATCTTGGTCACAAGGAAAGAAATACTGTCTAGTTATTATAGACACCTTTTCTAAGTGGGTAGAAATATACCCTGTAAAGCATTGTGATGCAATGACCGTTGCAAAATGTTTGGTAAGCCATTATTTCCCTACCTATGGCATACCTCATATTATAAGATCAGACAATGGGACTCATTTTGTAAATCAGACTATGTCCCTTTGCTCACAAGCATTAGGTTTTACGCTTAAGAATCATTGTGCGTATCACCCTCAGAGCGCAGGCTTAGTGGAAAGGACCAACGGCACTATTAAAACAAGGCTAAGAAAGACAGTGGAAGAGACAAAAAGGCCGTGGCCAGAATGTTTGTCTCTAGTAAAATTATGGATGAGAATAACTCCCACTCCTGCAGGATTAACACCTTTTGAAATAGTGTATGGTAGACCATTTCCCCTAGCAACTGAAATGAATGACATAGAAAAAGCAGACCGAGAAAATACGCTGGCCGATTGGATGCGTAAACTACTAACATCACAACAAAAACATAGCCCCAGTAGTCTGCCGGTAAATTCTGTTTCTACTCAACAGGATAACTTGCAGCCGGGAGATTGGGTCCTGGTCAAGGTCCTGTTGCGGAAAGATTGGAGCACACCTCGGTGGGACGGTCCTTATCAAGTCCTCCTTACAACACCAACAGCAGTAAAGATCGCAGAACGACCTTCCTGGATACACAAAAGTCACTGTAAACCCATCAAGCCCTTATCAGAGGCCTCAGCAACAGAGTAGCAGTGGAAGTCCGCTACAAAGGCACAGTAACCAATAGGGTGCTGTTGTCTCAACCCGGTGAAGAAAACAACTGAGCTGCACTCTATTTAGGATGGCCCTGATAGGGTGGGGATGTGGTAAAGTGACTCTAGGGGTCATTCTTGTTGTAGGACTTGTATGGTTGTCCTGGCTCTCACCAGCTCCATTACAGCACCTACGGCGATGGACCCATGATGACTTCCATCTACGCCCGTTGCCCGCTGACCACTCACATCCATTTATGCAAAACTACTGGTACCGATATGTACATGATACTGTAACAGCGAAAAATGTGACAAATTGCTATGTTTGTTCAGTAATGCTCACTCATAGTGAAGGACCTACGGTGTATGGCAGAGCTATGAATATCTTCTGCAGGTATAGGATATCAAAGTAATGTTTCACTTATATTTTCTTTTGTTTTTCATTTTATTTTTCTGTTGTTTTATTACTGTTATACCATGTTTGAAAATGTTTATTAATCAAGCTCTTAACGCTGCTTTTCGGACACGCAGTACAATGTTTCTCTCCCTTACCCAAACTATAGAGACAGAGCCTGTTTCCAGCGATGGCGATGAAGAAGACATATAATTCATAATGACGGCCGAGCCGAAAGCACCCGTGCAGGGCTCGGACCTGAAGAACCGGAATTAAATGTTTTCCAGGATAATGACAATGTGGTCTAAATGAAGGTTGTACCTAAAGTGCTTTTGCAACTTGTACAATGTTGATGCTTCTGATCATACTGTCATGATAAACAGGAGGGACTGTTAGGTTGAAGAAACAGTTGTTAATCATTTCTGTATGATCAGCAATGAGTGTAAATATATATGTATACGTTATTTCTTATCTTCTAGCCACATACTCTTAGCTATTGTACTCTAAGTAGGTGGTTAACAGCTGCCTACTTAGATAAGAATCTCACTTCCCTCTCTTGCGCCCCCCATTGACTATAAATAAAGAAGACAAGGGGAACCACCCTTTGTAACACATTCTGCTGTAGTTTGCATTGCAGAGAGTGTGGGTACCCTTGCAAGTAAAACTGTAACCTGTGTGTGTCTCATAAATGTGGAGTTGGGGTGGAAACGCCGGGCGCTTTCCCCAACAGGGACGTTTCTTAGGTTAGAAACTGCCGTCACTGCAGCCAACACTGACTTTTAAGGAGAGACACTCAGCTCTTCCTATGAGCAGATCCACCATGGTGCACAAAATGACAGTATAATTATTATTTTAGGTGACACTTCAAATGTTGCATTATTTCATTCTTTACAAAACGACATTTTTATAACAATGATGTATAACAATGTTAATGTGTTTATGTATAATTCATATTTAAATTAAAGTTCATATTTTAGTTAAAAGCTACACCTACAGTACGTATATGAACTTGAATTTGAATCCAAACCCTTTTTCGTTCTTCTTCTTTAAATTCAAATATAAATTTCAATGCCACAACCTGTTTTCAACCACAATTCAAATGTAATTCAGATTAACAAAATGAACTGAAATTCAAGTTCATATATGTATTCAAAATCCTGAATTTTAGGATACGTATTTGAGAATTTCATTCTCAAATCAGTTCTGAATGGTGCACATCCCTAGTTCATATGTTAAATCATGCATTTTTTTTTTCAGAGTGAATACACACTGACTGCTCAGATAAATAACGTCAAAAATAATTTTCTTTTGTTGCTTAAGATTTTTGCACAGTCCTATACTGTATATAACAACTCAAACATTTTTTTATGTTATTTGTTTTAAAGAGGCTGCAATGTGTAACATTAACATCTGTATAAAGAGAAGGTTAGGCTTTTGGCTGACAGCAAGCAAAATGCAACAAATTGTATAATAATAATAATAATAATAATAATAATGAATGATTTTTGTTTGATGTTTAGAAAAACATTTATGGAACAAAGCAGACAATAAGGTATCTTTGCTAATTTTATATTGACAAACAACTAAACTGTCAAAATTATTTTGCAGGGAATAATCTTACTGACATTATAATAAAGCAAATATGAAAATAGTTGGAATCTCATTTACCTGTGATTATGACAAAGGTTCCATTCCCGAAGGTGACCTCATGAAGAAACACAGCAGCACAATAATACACTGCAGAATCTGACGGCTCCACGTTAGAAATAGTGAGGTTAAAACTCCCCTCTGCATTCAGTAAGGAGTAACGTTTTATGCTTTTATATTCCTTGTAAAATTCACCAGGTACGTAGAGAAGTGCTTTCGCCATGGGCTGGGGCTTCCGACCAACAGCTTGCTTAAACAAAGTAACAAAAGTTGTTTCTCCTTGACAGAAGCATGTCAGGGTCACACTGTCTCCAAGCTGAACCCTCATCAGGTGACTGGGCTGAACAACATCTGTAGTCAGTGCAGTGTCTGCAAAAACAGAAAAACAAAAAAAATCATAATCAAATAAGACATATAATAGTAATCTAAATAACTATTAACTATGATGCAGATTAAATGGCCAAATTCCACTGATCACATCATACAGATAAATGAAAATATTAAAATCCCAAAATAATTTATATTATAGGGCCTTACTAATGAAAATGAGAAGACCAAAGAGTCTGAACATTTTTGTGCTTCCACTGTTTAGAATAAACTGCTCTGCTGCTAAGTGAGAGATCATGGTCGTGGTCGGGATGAAAGGGCAGGAAACAGAGAGGAAACAGAGAGACACACATCAGGCTGATCTGATTGGCTGTTCACATGGGAACTTAAGTAACAGTGAAAAAGCATTTTAATGTGCACTTACATGACGTTTATTAATTTACTCCTTAACATCCAGTTAAAATGAGAACAATTAGATAAACAGGAGCAGATACTGAGCATATAAAGTTCTTTGTACAGAGTGCTGAGATACTGTGGGAGAGCATTTGCTAATCATCTCTCTCAGACAAGCTCAGCACAGTATGAGTCTGTTATCTATCTGATATTAGACAGTCTCTCATACAGTAATAATAATTGATACTTTATTGGTCCCTGTGGAGAAATTGTCTTAACTTCTCTCTCAACTTGCTCTCTTTTTTTTAGAGTAAACAGAGTAAGTTGTCTGCGAAGGGCAGCCACCCATAGTGATGCCCAGTGAGCTGGGGGTTAAGGGCCTCGCTCAAGGACGCAGAGATGTGCTGTGGCTGGGTTTGAACCAGCGACCATCTTATTACAAGCACACAGGCATTAGATCTTCTAATCACACTTAAAAGGCAGATTAAATGTTCTTTCCACCATGCAAACAGAATGTAAATTGTAGCTTTACTGCTTAGATTTACATTCACACATTTGCATTTAAAACAAGCATTTTAAGTGATGTACATGAGAGTAAATGGTGAATCAGTTTATTTGCCACTCTACACATTACATTGGCGCCCATTATAAGTAACTGTACAGTGACATTGCAGTTCCTCAGTTGCTTTGATGCATTTCTGGAATCACCCTTAACATCTGCAAAACTGTAAGTGCATTTCCCAAAACAATTCGTGCAAACAGCACCACACAGATGGACTGTCTACAAAAAAAGTCATAGAGGCCACCAGCAGCCCGAATACCACACCGTAAGGCCGTATGTTAGGATGCTCTCTATGGCAGAGCGGTAGGAGGCCACCAGCAGCCCGCATACCAGACCGTAAGGCAGCATGTTAGGATGCTCTCTATGGCAGAGCAGTTGAAGGTCCCGATCAAGAAATCCGACAAGTTTCCCCAATAAGCCAGTAACCCCGCTTCATAGAACAGGCCACAGGACTGGTTTTGGTGAGATAGTCCGAGTAGTAGGTAGAAATCAGGATGGAGACTGAGTGTGGGTCTAACAGGTGAGCAGATGTAGGACAGAATGTAGAGCCCTCTGGTGGAGTGCCTGTGCATGACTGAATGTATGGTTTGGGTCTGATGGTCTGAATAGTTGGTAGAAATAGGCACCTTCCTACCTGATGTGGTAGGTCTAGATAAGGGGTCACCAACATGGTGCCCCAAGGATGCCCCCAATGACCACATGAGTTGCCCGTGGACCTGTTCTATAAAATAGCACAACTCACCAGCGAACATCATCTAAAATTTAATTTTGTCCTGTTTCTAATCTATCACATTTGCATTTATATAGATTTGAAATTGAATATAAAAAAGCATTTAAAACATGTTTATCATGCATGAAGTTTAGACATGTTTAGGAGGGCGTTTAAAACTGATATCAAACTTCGTATGGCTCAGTACCCGTGAAGTAGCTCTCCGTTTTAAAAAGGTTGGTGACCCCTGGTCTAGATCTTGCAAGTTTGTTTGTACTGGCTGTGTGAACATACTGTAGCACTGTTAAGAATATGCAACACAGCCTGAGTTGGGGATCTGCTGTATGCATCAGTAATATAATGCTTTGTCCTTTTCTAGGCTGTTCATTAAGACATAAAGCCTGAAAGTTTTCTGAATGGCATTAATGAAATTGAGCACTGCCCCCACCTGCTGGCCAATTTATTAAAACATTGAAATCGCTGTCTGCACAGGCTGACGTGTCATTTAAGTCTGATAATTTTCTATGAGTCAAACGGCAAGAAAATGACAAGAAGTTAAAAACATGGAGTTAGATGAAGGAGAAAAGATTACAAATTTGAAGATTATGAAATCAGGACATGTCAGCTAAGTCAGCCAAGGTGGGTCTTAAACATATGGACGGAAGTATGAGCGCTAAACTTAAACGGGTTCACTTGTAACCGCTGCCACCAAATTTCGTTAAATTGCTGGGGAGGTCCAGATACATGAGACAGGAATAGAAGGATTATTCTTTATTAATATACAGACGAGGGTTACAACCCTCCCTAGGGCAATAGAAGGGGATACCTGCCACGGGACATTCTAAAACGCTTAATGTGAAAATGCGTAACGCAACTTAATGTATTAAAACAGTCACCACAAATCACCAAATTTCTCGCGAATGTATCTGGCCATAAAGACTTACCTGACAAGAAATCAAAACCGAAATGCTAGGAATATGGACTTTAAGCCTTTTCTTTATGGGCGTCAATGGAGGGGAAAACGCTTGACGTAAGATGAAGTCCATATTCCTAGCATTTCGGTTTTGATTTCTTCCCTGGCATGGGTGACGGGTGCACCACGTTCCCAAAGCCACGTTAGCCTCGAGCGAACTGCCCGGAGAAACCGCTCACACCAGCGCTGCAACCCGATCTCCTCCCCTTTTAAACACACATTTCTATGGCGTTAAATTAGTGCCAAAAGTCGTGCGCATAAAAACAGAAAATCCATGCTCTCTACGCGCTCGCGATTGCACAGCACTCACTCACTCGCTCGCCGTTAAATTAGGGCCAAAAGTCGAACCACGCGCGTGCGTGTGCTCGAGTGCTGAAAACCCATCCCCTCTACGCGCTCGCGTCTGCACAGCACTCGCTCGCTCGAATTTCCCGCTTCGTCTTACCGTATATAAAAGAATGGGCCAATGTACGGTAAATTGCATTGTGAATAAAATTTCTTAATACAACATCACAAAACCAATTTAATAAATTCAAATCCTGGGAAGAACGCTCCTCAGATATTAGTTCTCGGGTTAGTGTTAGCAGACTATAGGCGAAACCACCTTAAGTGCTATCTGTTAATGTTTATTAAATTAGCATTAAAATGGAGAGGTTTATAATATCTTTTGTCCTTGTAGCTGCTAAATACACTCATTATTAAAGCCATAAAGTTGTCTGCCTACTACATTGGAATCTCCACTGAGTAAGTGTTTTTGATGGATTTTATTTAACTTTATTATACTCTGGTCCTTAGATCTAATGTCATACTTCTTCACTTATATTGTTTGTGAAAAGGTTTACCACGGTCAAACAGAGCAGCCACTACATCATCATACATGAACAAGCACCTCACAAAACAAAAACATTTCATTTTCATAATTAAAACTTTTAAATGGTAGGCCTAGTGTGTGGATCAGAGACAAGATCTTGACACCTCATTAACTATAATTTGTTCTGTGAACAGCTCAGATACCACCTTCTCGAAAGTCTTCTGCATAAAATAGAAATAGGATTCAGCGCGACTCCACTAAATTTGGATTACCTGGAGTTCCTTTGTCATCAGGAGCTGTATCTTCTGCAGGCCCTGTCTAATCACATTGAAGTACCTCCTGCTATCACCCTGGCTTTGCAAGAGCTCTTTGACCTTGTGAGGGCACATCTGGAACGTCCAGCCCCATGTGTCACACAGGAAGTCGCTGCCACCAATAGACGACCCAAGATTTTGATTGAAGAACAATGTTTGAAAGAAATGCTCCATACTCAACTTCCTGTGCCTTGCATAGCCACACTGATGGGTGTTTCAAGAAGAACAATCTTAAGAAGAATAAAAGAGTATGAGCTCTGTGTTAGGGAACTTGACAATTTGGTTTCTTCTGTCAAGAATGATCTACCAAATGCAGGCTACAGGATAGTCAATGCAGGCTGCAGTCAATGGGCTACAGGGTTCGGTGGAGAAGAGTTGCAGCCTCCATGCATAGGGTTGATTCCATGCGCATCATATAAAGGTTGTCAAGTCTTGGCTGTGTTGTACGCAGAATGTACCAGGGCCTTTGTCTCTAGTACACGTGGACACAAACCACAAGTTGATCCGGTTTGTATTACCAGCAAATTTATTTGGAGTAAACCCTGGGTGGATTGGTGTGAGGTGGTGGTGGGGCTTTGGAGAAGATTTCCTGCCGATCAACACTAGCAACTTATATCTATCTGTCATGGAGGTCTCGGGACTCACAGATATTCAGAGACATGTGGATAGTTTACCAGTGGTTTTCAGCAGGAAATAGTTATTACTACAAATTGTCACCCCCCCCCCGCCCCCCACAGAAACTGGATCTGGCTATAGTGGGAAAATCTTTTTTTTTTTTTTATTTGTGAGAACTTGAAAGCAAAACAAAACTTGGAAAAAATATATGCTCATTCACCAATTTTCTAATCTGGGGTCTAAAGTGGTCAGGCTTGCAAGTGTATTTGGTTATTTGTCTATCCTAGCCTGTTGCAGTGTATATTTCCTGTATATTTTGCATGTAAAAAATGTTGTTTGTTATGTCAGTGCTTAATATTATCATGTAGTCTTCATGAACTTTCTTCATCTTGGCCAGGGACTGCATTTGAAAAGTAGCCACTTGACTAAAATTGGCACATTTTCAGAAATGCCAGCAACAATACTGATAATGAACACCCCTCTAACTGACTCTCAGTTGGTTTAGAAAAAAGACTTTTAAGAGAAAAGAAAGCCTTCCTTTGGTTTTGCATTTTTCTCTTTTTTGTTGGCTGTGCACAATATATTAGAAGAATACCTTACAATTATATTAGTTAAGAAATAACAGATTGCGTATATACAATATTAAGGTGATAACAACAACCCTCACTGTCTCTAGGTGCTGCTTCAGACAGGGCATTCTGCAGCAGGGACACCACCCGTCGTGCAGCATCCAGCAAATCTCCCTATCACAACAGCCCACATAACAGAATAACATTAGTGTATGATTCAGTAGGGCTAGTCCAGGTCTGGAAAGTAGTTGGGCCAGATTTTTAAACCAAGAAATTTAGCTGGGCCAGACATTTTCAGCGGCCCAGTAAGCAACAGGTAATGGCATTTTAAACAAACACAAATCAAGGTACATTATTTTAAAAAACTACAACTGAACAGAATCTGAGAGCAATATTTTTTTTCACTTCTGAAATGAGAAAAATATTTTGGTCGTATCTGACCTAGACGCATCCCAAAGAAAAAAAATGCCTATTAGATGGTAAACAGACATAAAGAAAAAGGGAAAAATCGTCTATAATCATCATCCGCTTATACTGTGGTGATCCATTTCACCCACACAGGCATGATCACCATTAGCGGTTTTCACATTATTGTCGAGGTGACTATTCACTTTACCTCTGCTTTCTCCGACATCTTCCTGATTCTGCCGCCAACAAGGGGCTCATAGGGTGGAGACTGAGGGTGTTAAACAGACCAATCTTTTGTCACTGAATGCAACAAATAATGTATTTATCTGTCAAAAGTCCAGCACCAGGAAAAGCAACAGAGTGACAGTAGAAACTGTAATAATAATGGAAGTGCGCCGCCCTACAGGGAAGGAGGAGTGATGGGAGTCCCGGTGGTGGCTAAGCGCGCGTGGGGAGAGGCGTCGTACTGTGAGGCTTCATGAACTTCCGATGGGGCAGTGCTGTCATACAGCGGGGAGCCTGAGAGGGGCACTGTGGCCGGGTGCGAGAGCCCTGGGTAATGAGTTGTAGAGCTGCGCAGTGTCACGATCGGGTACAAGCAGGCAGGCGATCGTGCGGGCAAGGCGTGCAAGGAGCAAGCGGACAGGCAAAAACGGGAGTTTAATTAGGAAGCGCGGACGGGGAAACATCTCACGCATACAAACATCAATGACAGACACTGGACTCAGGTAAGACACGGACTGAAATACACAGGACTGAGCAAATTAACTAGATACAGCTGGGTACAAATCGGGAGAAAACACGTGGGTAATCAGGGGGCGTGGCACACAGGAGGAGCGGACGAGCCGGGCATGACACGCAGGAACTGAGAGCCCAAGCTGTTGGACATTCCACTGGACTAGGAGACTGGGGTGAGTGAGGAGGAGCTCATTGACCACAAACTGGGATACTGGCTGTGTGTGAGCAATGGGGTGGAGATTAAGGAAAGACGTTAAATCAGCATGCAGTGTTGCCTGGAAACAACAACAAATATACTAGTGTCACTGTACTAAAACAATATCAAAATAATGCCTATTTTTTATTCATTTTACTTGTAGAGTGCAAAGTACAAAGGAAAACAAAGAGTAACTATGGCGAAATAAATCAAAGCATGTCCCAGAATGATGGGCCTGAATGGATCAGGACAGAAGAAGGCGAAAGTCCTGTTAACGAGGTGAGACGATGCAGACACAGGCCAGGATGTGGGTATAGGCGAGAACAAGAGGGAAGACGGGGGCCCGAGACTCAGCATGGGGACAGGTGGGGGAGGGGAGGCACGGGCTCACCTGGAGCTGCTCCCGGAGGTGCCGCTATGACTCATGGGTAACATGCCGGAATGGGACGGCACCTGTAGGCTGGACCAGTTGTCATGGGAGGGCAACATGGACAGACAGGTAGACGAGCTGTCTGAATAAGCAGCTGCAAGTATAAAACAATAAATGAAGCAGGTATGTGGTGGGCAGTGTTACAGCGTCCTTAATATGGTCAATACAGAAAAGGCATGTTATCATGTTATGTATATACTGCCTCCAGTTACTTAATGCCTAACTTTAATACATTGATTGATTTGTTCACTGCTGCAGCCTGTGTCAACTTTCCTTTCAGACAGATGTAAAGTCCATTCTGTTTTTGTTCTGTGTAGTTTTTTTTGAACAGCATATGGCTGAATTCTGTTAAACCTCAGACTGAAGAAAATTGTGTTAATTGAAAAGCAAATATCAAAAACTCAGTCTGCAGGAATGTTTTTCTAAATATTTCTGTGGACTTTTGGAAATTTCACGAAATTCCATTGCTCCATTACATAAACACTGAGTGAGATTTCATTCCCATTACTGCAACGTATGAAGAGGATTATGACTTATTACTTTAGGTTATCGGACTGAGTGAGTTTTCGAAATTTGCTCTTCGATAACTGAAGCAGTGCTGTGAATGCAGAGGTTATATGCGTCGCATATCAACAGAACTGTATGTTTATGTCTTGTCTTAATTATTTTGATTAAATGTCTAACTATTCCCAATATGTGTGAACATACTTGGCCAAATAAAGCTGATTCTGATTCAGTCAGAGGGTAATCGTCGGTGTGCTGTACTATCGTGGTGACCCACACAGAGAGCTTAGGACCATGATTTCAGTGTGTGCTTGTGTGAGGGGACAGGTAGGGCGGCGGCTCACTGGGTGATGCACTCCTGTGGGTATAGGGGCTGGGATAGGGGGCGGAGCAGTTACTCCTCAAGGAGGAGTAACAGTCACAGCCGTGGGGGGAGGAGAGGGAGAGGGTGCTCCCAAACTGGGGGTGTGGGTTTGATGAAGAGCAGAGAGACCCTGAGCCTGGGATGAACCAGCTGCCTACTGAAACGAAAGCGGATAAAGACAGAAACTAGAACCTCAAACTAAACAACACAAACAACAATATCAAGTTATATTCAATCATTAAACCGTTATATATTTAATCTAAACAATAGTAATAAATATCGTTCCGATTCAAAATATCATTTACGGGTGAATCTTATGACTTGCATTGGGAAACAGGAAACGGGCCAAGCTGCAGGGCCAGTTCAAAGGCATAGTGCGAGGCGCCCAGAAAGGGGGCGAGGTCTGGGCGGAGTCAGCTAAAGAAGAAAAAGGCCTGACCTTTTTCTGGATGCTGTGGACTGTGTTTGTGTGTGAGCTGCAGCTGCATGTTCCTTACATTTTTTTTATTAACACCAGCACCGTGAGGTTTGGCCTGGACTGGGTCCTGTCCTGCACGGTTGAAGACATGTTGACTGATGGTCAGCCCGTGTTCTGTTGGATCCCACAGAAAGGAAATGGGAATCCCGTTTGGATCGGATGCTGACAGTTGAAAAAAAACTCATGTCTGTGTGTTATGAAAGAATATCAATAAATGTTTCCGAAAGGGGATGACTCATTTGGTAATTATTTACGGCTTATGTTATGGCTGAGAAATTTACAGTCTTTACTAAAGTCTGACTTCTTTCGAGTCACCTTTAATATAGATTGGACACTCTCTATGCTATGTACAATACTTATATAGATGGTACATGTTTACTTGCTTGCACAGATGGTTGATTAGGTAATTAGTGTAAGTGTGTGTGTGTGTGTGTGTGTGTCCAATCGCATGTATGTCCAAGGTCCATAGTAAGTAATATACACTGATCAAGAGATGCCTGAAAGTGGATGAAAGAGGACATTAGTGGGTGTATCACTTAGTGTAACGGGTGCAGGAAAATGAGCAGGACTGCAAGCCATATAATGACCCACTGTCCTTATCTAGCTCTTAATACAGTATGCATACAGTGATGTATCTACAATGGACAGCTACTATAAGCAGATAGCACAGTACAGGTGCTTAATCTGTATGCTATTTCCATCCATCCATTGTCCAAACCGCTTATCCTACTGGGTCACAGGGGGTCCGGAGTCTATCCCGGAATCAATGGGCACGAGGCAGGGAAGAACCCAGGATGGGGGGCCAGCCCATCACAGCTCACACTCACACACCATTCACTCACACATGCACACCTACGGGCAATTTAGCTACTCCAATTAGCCTCAGCATGTTTTTGGACTGTGGGGGGAAACCGGAGGAAACTAGCAGCTTTGTGTGGTAATTGTTTGTATTAAAAATACATTGGATCAAGTCAAATTATTTTTATGAAGAATTAACATCTAAAAGCTGCTAGTAGACCGTGGGAAAATAATTTTTCTATTTTCTTGCTGCCATCTCGTGGCCAAAAGTAGGTATTGCAATTTCCATCATATGTAAGAGGGCCTGCCCATCAGAGTAATGTACATCCTGTGACATGTATTGACTATCAAGACAAACTGAAACACGGTGTATTAGGCTGTCAATGAGTACTGGACTAGGGTGAAAAACTGCCTGATAATCTACCTATTAACTAGAAGAGTACAAACTGGAGACGGATCCCCTAATACAGAGGGATTAACGTCTGTGCCACATCCAGAACCATTCAGTGTAGGAGTCTGGTGGTTCTACTGGATACTGACAAGTACCCAGCCCCTTTGTTCCCTCTGATAATCATCAGTCCTCCTCTGAATGCCTTCACCACTCTATTCCTGAATAGGTACACATTTAAATATGCTAGCAAGATCAAGGTATTGGGATAACTGTTAGGTTCGCTGTTAAGAGAGTTGCAGTGAAAACCATCATACACAGTGGCCCTTTCTGGATAAGATTACCTCCCTCTGATCTAACAGGTCAAGATCAAAGCAAGGTGCATTGCAATGTCTGACACCCAGCACACTACAGCATATAAAATACAGGTATCCATCGCCTTCCGCATTTGGAACCAGGACCACTTGTTGCAAGTCAATTTGGGCGTATCTCAAGTTATACGAGAGAGGCAAGACATTAAGGACAGTATACACAGTACTGAAATAATAATGTACATATTAAACCACAGCACTTAATAAACAGATACTGCACTTACATTTCACAAAAAAAAAATAAAGCACAGATTGCACTAAGAAATCAAAAGATGCATGTGCTAGCAAACAGTGGGAGCTGAGGAAGAAGCAGTGGTGAAATACTTTATTGTACAGTACAGTAAGTTTCTTTTTATAGAATGAAATAGCATACAGGGGGCGGCATGGTGGTGCAGTGGTTAGCACTGTTGCCTCACACCTCTGGGACCCGGGTTCGAGTCTCTGCCTGGGTCACATGGGTGTGGAGTTTGCATGTTCTCCCCATGTCGTCGTGGGGTTTCCTCCCGCAGTCCAAGAATATGCTGAGAATATGCTGAGGCTAACTGGAGTTACTAAATTGCCCGTAGGTATGCATGTATGAGTGAATAGTGTGTGAGTGTGCCCTGTGATGGGCTGGCTCCCCATCCTGGGTTGTTCCCTGCCTCGTGCCCATTGCTTCCGGGATAGGCTCCAGACCCCCCACGACCCAGTAGGATAAGCGGTTTGGACAATGGATGGATGGATGGAAATAGCATACAGATCTTATAAGCACCTGTACTGTGCTATCTGCTCATAGTAGCTGTCCATTGTAGATACATCACTGTATGCATACTGTATTAAGAGCTAGACAAGGGTCATTATATGGCTTGCAGTCCTGCTCATTTTCCTGCACGCGTTACACTAAGTGATACACCCACTAATGTCCTCTTTTATCCACTTTCGGGCATCTCTTGATCAGTGTATATTATTTACTATGGACCTTGGACATACATGCGATTGAACGCACACACACACTTACACTAATTACCTAATCATCCATCTGTGCAAGCAGGTAAACATTTACCATCTATGTAAGTATTGCACATTGCATAGAGAGTGTCCAATCTATATTAAAGGTGACTCAAAAGAAGTCAGACTTCAGTAAAGACTGTAAATTGGCAGCCATAACATAAGCCGTAAATAATTACCAAATGAGTCATCCCCTTTCGGAAACATTTATTGATATTCTTTCATAACACACAGACATGAGTTTTTTTTCAACTGTCAGCATCCTTCTCGATTGTCAGAAGCTCTGCGCTAGAGGGAGGTTTACTGGTCTTATACTCTTCTGGCACCTTGTGTGATTCCTGACTTGGGACATCAGTTTGGCTCCTTCTGTATGTGGTTTACATTGTATTTGTTCTTTAAAGTTGCCCCTTCAGAATTAGACAGTGTAACCAGCTTGCCACATATTGCCTGGATGACATAAGGTCCGGTAAAATCCGGTTCCGTTCTTCCTCCTTTCCGTCCCCGCTTCCTCATGTTGAACAGAAGCGCCTCATCTCCAACATGATAAACTGTGTTTTGGTACCTCTTTTGTATTCGTTTACCACATGCCTGCTTCTGTTTTTCCTGTGACTAGGAGATGTTTTCAGCTGTTGTTGCTTATTGTCTCAACTACTTTATTTTTTTCATCAAAAAACGTGCCGTAGCTTTTCTCATCGGGAAGAATAATTGTGGAAAGCTGAAGTGGAAAAACATTCATAGCAAATTATTATTATTCACAGATCATTATAAAGAGTCATTTTCTAAAAGCATTAAGAACAATGTAATTTGCTGTTTCAAGATATGTTTTTAAATAACTACTTGTCAGTCATAAGAAACTCTTCAACACACATGATCCGATCTTGCCACAAATCATTTTTAATCTCACTTTTGTTGCCAGCAGTTCAGACATTAATGGCTGTGTGTTGAGTTATTTTGAGGGGACATCAAATTTACACCATTATACAAGCTGTACACTGATTACTTTACATTCTATCAGAGTTTCATATCTTTAACGTTGTCCCTTGAAAAGATATAATAAAATATTTACAAAAATGTGTGGGGTGTACTCACTTTTGTGAGATACTGTATATTAAGGGATTGATTGTCAATAATATCAGTAATTCCTGATGTAATGTTAAAAGAATAGAGCCTGTCTCACACAGTTCTAAAACAACCTCAAAAACAGACTTACCATTTTATGTCATCATTCGTTTTCTCATCCAGGCCATTGGTTTGGGGATGATATGCAGCAGTGATCAACGGCAGAACAGGGGCTCTGAACGCAGTATGGATTAAAAAGGAATTAACCATCTCTCTCAATATAAAATTAGGATCATTTATTCTCTACAGAGGCCCCCATAGAATAGTGCATCCATCCCCTCACTCATGTTTAGACAGACGTAAGGCAACAGGCCAATGACATTCAGAACAGCAACAACATCAACAATTGTACAGCTAGTTTTAAAATTTAATAAAAAAGACAAACCAATTAGGTAATATTAATGAAATTATTAAAATGTGCAGATTAATAGTCAGAAATAATTTGCGATTTTAAGAGCGGAAAGGATACATTAAAACTCAATTACATTTATCCCTTAATAATATAAAAAGGTTTTTGAATTTTACATCATGATAAATGCGAACTATATGTGATTACTAATTACTGTTGACTAATTTCCTGTCTGGACGTTTCCCTCCTCATTGTTAAAAGTCATTATATGTCTGGGTGCCAGTCAGTGGAAGCACACAGACATGTTGGCCAGCTGTCATATTCATTCAGCACCAGCCCATCAAGTAGAGAATTCAGCACCACGGACAGTGACCTGTGTTACAATGACATCAGGTCATTGGCTCTAAATATTTTTCTAGAAATAACTAAATGGCTCTATTGTAGAAATTTCCAGCCAGAGTCTTGTGGTGCGTTCGTTTTTCTCTCGGAACTTGGAAATTCCAAATTGGGTGACATCACATCCAACAATCTCCCGTTCAAGCTAGCACAACTCGGAACAAACATGGCTGCCTCCATGAATACGCTGCTGTGTTGTTGCTTTATATTTTAGCAGTTATGGAGTAAGATTATTATTTCAGACAAATAAACAAGAAACAGGAACTAGTCAAACCACATTAAAAGCTTTATAAAGTATTTTAGTACATTCATAGCGATATTCTTTTTTCGAGAGGCAAACAAACTACAAACAAACCAAAAACACTAACAAGTCTGGTAAAAATCTGATATTGCATGTTAGGATACTGTTTACGGTCACAATATGGTATTCTCTAAATCGAACACGTGCAATTACATTAATAATTACTAATAATTATAAATAATAATAATAATAAATGGGCGGTATGGTCGTGCACTGGTTAGCACTGTTGCCTCACACCTCTGGGACCCAGGTTCAAATCTCCGCCTGGGTCACATGTGTGTGGAGTTTGCATGTTCTCCCCATGTCGTCGTGGGGTTTCCTCCGGGTACTCCGGTTCCCCCCCACAGTCCAAAAACATGCTGAGGCTAATTGGACTTGCTAAATTGCCCGTAGGAATGCATGTGAGAGTGCATGGTGTGTGTGAGTGTGCCCTGCGATGGGCTGGCCCCCCATCCTGGGTTGTTCCCAGCCTCGTGCCCATTGCTTCCGGGATAGGCTCCGGACCCCCCGTGACCCAGTAGGATAAGCAGTTTGGAAAATGGATGGATGGGATAATAATAAATTTAACAAAATAAACATTTTTAAGGATTTGTAAAATAGAATTAATGTTGAGTGTGTAAGCCGCCATGTTGAAATTACGTCACAGGGGCAACTCGGACAAGAAGATTCTGTCAGACATTAACGTCATAAAAGAGGCGTTTCTAATGGGAAGTGATGTTTTTCGTGACGTTTTTGTCCGAGTTGGAGTGAAATAATCAAACGCAGCATGTGTTCCTATTTGAAGAGAATATTCTATTTTTATTCTAAGGAACTACAGAAAATCAGCTCTGCATGTGATCTCCCCTTTACTGCTCGAGCAGGGCACACGCACATCAACAAGTGTCAAGGCAGCAAGTGCATGCAAACAACTTCTCAGGACGGTTACAGTATAGGACCTTCAGAAAGAGCCAGACTGCGGCGTCATTCAGAGATTCCATTGTCTAAGGCTTGCACTAAAACATTACAGCATATTTAAACAAAGTAGCATGGCACCTGTGTCAGAATCCCTCCCTGCCTTGTTCTGTTCTCTCTTTGTTGTCCCCATTTAGCCAGCACATGTCACTGGCCATCCTGACTCCTCTTTTGATTGTGGGTTTTAAGGATATCAGTGGGTCTGTGTTTTCATAATTGTCCCCCAGGCCACCATGCTGCTCAGCCCTTGATTCCAACTACAGTTGCAATCAGGTGGTTCTCAATCTACTAGGACTGTATAACAGGATTGGCCACCTGTTCTACCTTTACTCGTTCAGCCGCATTCATGAGTCTGGCCTATAGGTTATTCAAATTTTGTCCTGCCAAATTTACCGGACAGGAGGTGGACACTGCAAATGAATGTGTGAATACTCCAATACCTACATCTTTACAAGTTACCTGAAGTGGTTTGGTAAATGATTGTGAGGTTGGAAGTCCTTCTTGATGTCTGTTTGCAGCTCATCCACCAGCAACTGCACGAGTTGTCGCTCCCAGAGGGAATCCCACTCTCGGTCCGCTGGAGGGTCCATCTCACTGTAGCTGGAGTATGTTTCCATCAGTCACTTGGCGTGGGGCTCACAGAATTTACCAGGCTCCTGTTTAATCTGACGCACCTTAGTCCAGTCCATGCATCTGGGGAACTTCTCTGAAAATCTCTGGCAGATTCTTTGCAGCTATACTTGATATTGGGTACTTGCCGCAACTAAGTAATGGGTTGTTGAATCAAAGTCCCGTTCCATGTCAAAAATAACCCCATTTTAGGGTTTTGTTAAACAACTGGTCTAATTTGGATGCAGAGGTTCTGCACGGAAGGCCCAGTCTCTGAAGGGCTGTGGCATAGCGAGGCCTGTTCTGCCTGGAATCCGGCAGGTCACTGGCAACATCCCCCAACTCCTTCATCTATAAGGTCGGGAAACCAGAACGTTTACTCCCCCTTATGGATAAGGACATACCAACGTTGGGGCAACTCCTGCTGCCTGAGTCTTCAACCAAGTCCAAAACAAAAGTATACAATGTTAGGAAGGGTAATTCAATGGTATGAGACTGAAACTAGAAACTGTAAATCGGATGGAGTTAAATAGCAATACTGTGGAAGAGGCATGGGAATTTTTTAAAAGCACATTGTTGCAAGTGCAAAAGAACTTCATACCCGTTTCCAGAAAAACTAAATCTAGGAAACTGCAACCAAGCTGGTGTCATGACCTGCTTGTACGATCCTCGTGTGTGCCACGCCCCCTCATTAACCATGTGTGCTGCCCCGATTGTAACCAGCTGTTTTCTGTCAGTTTGAGTAGTCCTGTGTATTTAGTCCACATTCAAGTCTGTTTCCCCAGTCCTGTCATTGAAATCTCTCGCTGTTGGTACCTGTTTTCATCAATAAACCCTCATTCCCGACTCTCCGTTTCCCGGATCCTTGATTCCTCGCTTCCTGCCTGTTCGTCCAGCACGCGATGTCACAGGTGGTTTACTACGAAAATTAAGAATAAAGTCAGGAGCAAAAGGGCTTTCTTCCACAAATGGAAATTAACTAATGATTTCAAAATAAAGCAGGAGTATCTAAGTCTACAGGTTTAGTTAATAACAGTTATAAGGATGACGTTAAAAGTTTCTTCCAATATTTTAACTCCGAAAGAGCTCTAAAAGCTGAAAATCACTCATTTGCAGGATAGTAAGGGCCTTATAATTGAAAATGAAATTGATATAAATGAGTTTAATGATTATTTTACAATGGCTGTTCACAGTAGAATAGCTTACCACCATTTAGTACAAATACAACGATGTCTATGACCAATATATGTATAACTGAGGCTGATGTGGTACAAAGCCTAGCTAAGCTCAAAATAAATAAATCGCAAGGCCCTGATGGCATCTTATCTATAGTTTTAAAAGAGATGAGGGGTATTATTAGCCAACCTTTAACTTTACTATTCCAGAAATCATTATCTGCTGGTGTGGTATCTTCTGATTGATGTTAGATCATGTCTCATGTCCAGAGAGGCTACAACAGGATCTGGATTTAATTAGCGACTGGGCTCATACGTGGCAGATGAAATTTAACATAGATAAATATAAGGTAATCCATGCAGGGAGCAGAAATATAGTAAATATAGTAAAGTACAGATATTTTATGGGTTCCACTGAAATAAAGGTAGCTGATTACGAGAAAGATCTCGGTGTGTATGTTGATACTTCCATGTCCCACTCTTGCCAGTGTGGGGAAGCATTAAAAAAAGGCAAAAGGATGTTGGATTAAACTCCACACACCTAGAGATGTAAGTCAAGAGAAGTGATGCTACGATTATATAATTCCTTGGTAAGATCCCACCTAGAATACTGTGTGCAGGTTTGGTCACCATACCTTCAGAAGGACATTGCTGCCTTGGAAAAGGTGCAACGTAGGATGACTAGAATGATTCCTGCACTTAGAGGAATGTCTTATGAGGAGAGGTTCGCTGAGCTGAATCTGTTTAGCCTCAAGCAAAGGAGACTATGGGGGGACATGATCCAGGTATATAAGATTCTAACAGGTCGGGATGCTGTTCAGCCAAATGACCATTTCAATATTAATTTAAAATACTAGAACTCGTGGCCATAGTGGAAATTAGCTGGAGAACATTTAAAAATGAATCTGAGGAAGCACTTCAATTCAATTCAATTTTATTTATATAGCGCTTTTAACGACATGCATTGTCACAAAGCACTTTACATTTAACCGGCCAGAACCCCACCAAGCAAGCCTGAGGCGACAGTGGCAAGGAAACTCCCTCTAGCAGGAAGAAACCTTGAGTGGAACCTAGACTCAGAAGGGGACCCCATCCTCCTCTGGGCGACCAAGGAGCATGAAACTGCATTTACATTGACATTCATTAGAGTTCATATAGTTATAAAGTCCCAGTTGGTTTCATGTAGTTATATCCAGGAGTCCAGGTGCGGGTTCACACGGTGTAGTCGGCTCGGTATCAGCTCGAAAAAGAGAAGATGGAGAAGAGTTATTGCCCTACACCTAACCGGCAGGACTAAAGCAACTATGACAGCCTGCCTAAAAGAGTGACCTGGAAGGAAGCACAGGCATGAGGGTTTACAGAGGTTTTGGCGTCAAGCCACCTCCCATCCACAGCTTAAGTGATCGGCGAGAGTGGCAGGACGACAGCACCAATCCCCCCTTTCCCCTTCAATCTCAAATAACTATGAACCTCCAGATTTCCCATTCACCTTAGAAAAGAAGATTTAACTATCCAAAAGACTGGCGAAAGAGGTACATCTTAAGCCTTGACTTAAAAGCAGAGATTGTGTCTGAGTTCCGAACACTAATAGGAAGTTTATTCCATAGCTGTGGTGCTTTATGAGCAAATGCTCTTCCCCCAAAGGTAATGTTCTTTATTCTGGGTACGGATAGAATACCTCCATCTCGTCATCTAAGTGTATGATTCGGAACGCAAATGAGGTCACTCACATACTGCGGTGCAAGACCATTTACAGCTTTATAGGTTAAGAGCAGTGTTTTGTAGTCAACACGAAATCTAACTGGCAGCCAGTGCAGTGAAGATAAAATTGGGGTAATATGATTATATGTTTTAGTTTAACTATTGCTAGTAGCGGTTCAATCAATGCTGGGAGCATCGCTGAATAATTTTGATGGAACAGGGTCTAGCATACAAGTAGATGAATTTGAAGATAAAATTAAGTACATCAGTTCTGACTGGTTAACCAATATTCAATATTCAAAATGTTCTGTTTAATTGAGCATATTTTTGGTCAAAAAGTTTCATAAAGTCGTCACTGGAAAATAACCAGTGGTCTGGTTATTAGTCAGCTTGGACACCATAGTAAATAGGAATCTAGGATTATTTTTGTTTATTTCAATTAGTTCTGATAGATACTAGATGATTTGGCGGCACTAAGAGCCTTTTTGTAGCTACCCATAGCCTCTTTCCATGCTAGTTCGAACACCACTAGTTTAGTATGATGCCACTTACATTCTGTAAGGACATAAAACTTATAGGTCCTGCAGGCCCCAACTCTGATCAGCCTGCATCAGTCTATTTCAGAGCTCCGCTGGCCCAGGCAAGACTGGACTCAACTCGTCAAACCACCCCTTTTAAGGAAGGCAAATGCCTGCCGGCTCCTGAGAGACTGGATAGGAATAACTGGAGCAGCACAGAAAAAGCAAGACCTTTCACCCCCGGAGTGACCAGAGTTCCACAATCAATCCACAGCAACAACAGCTGTCAGCCTCCAGACACAGACACCTTTTCCACTATAAACAGGATAACTCAGCACACATAGATGTTAGGGACAAATACACGCATGTTTGGTCTCGTTTGAATAGGCATGAGACGAGGAGTATTATACTCTCAGATTTAAGGCAGTATAGCTTTTCCTAAGAGAAATACAGAAACTTCGGCTCAACCCACCAAACTGAGAGAGATTCTCTCATGGTAGAACAAGGGAATTACAACCACCCCCTAAAGTGATCTGATTGGCTGGGGACTTGAGAACCAAGGTCAGCAATGCCCCTAAAATTAACCATTGACCGAAATTAGTCAGTCTTCAGAAACATGCCATCACCTGGTCTGGATACTTAAGGAAGGGCTTCAGAAGTAGTCGGGGAGTCACTCTGTAATCAGAGCTCCCGCAGAGAACTGGGTGAAAGTCTATCTGTAGTCAGATACTTTCCACAGAACTTTGTTCACTCTCAGCTGAGGAATGTGATTGTTTAATATTGTATTTGTCCAAATGTATTTACAAGTATGTGTCCACATGTCAATAATTGTATATTGTAGTATTTTTAATAAATGTTGTTTCGATTACTTTATGACTGTCTGATTTGCTAACTTCTTCATAAACTTTCCAGATTGGACTTCTATCCTTATTAGGACTATGGTGGTAAATACTATCTTGCAGCCTCTGGGTTAAATCCCATTTATTTATCCGGGTCCCAAACTTGACTGCCCAAGTTAAGTTAGGTGGATACCAAAACTACACCTCTGGAGTTCGCACACGCTGATGACAGGTACCGGTCTACCCTCTGAGGGGCGTACACACTATGTTCCTAGGCACCGGGCATAGTCCCTGAGACGCTCACATGGTAAGACAATGGGTGGCATCGGCGGAGGCCCAAAGTAAACCTCGTACAACCTTTTTTATTTTTAACTGAGCAATTTTCTCTAGTGGAATTAAGCATAGATGCTAAATAATCCGTAATGCTATCAAGTTCAGCAGAATTCGACATTAGTTTGGTTGAAAACGATAGCTCAGGGAGGTTATCGATAAAGTTACTTGCTGTATTTGACGTGATTGTACGTTTGGCGAGTCGGGGGGCTAATATTTTGAGCAAGGGAAATATTGAACGCAATAAGATGATGGTCAGAGATAATACTGGACTGAGGCAGTAGAGTTGAATACATGATATGAAGACAACTGGATCACAACTGGATCACGGGGGAATCATAAGCAGGGAAGAACACACAGGCAAACAGCAGCAGCAACATTAAAGGCAGGACTGAGAAGCACATTTATACAAGGCTAAGCAGGGAGCAAACTAGAGGCACCTGAAATGAGTAACACAAGGGCAGGAAGGAGAGGTAAAACAAACGCGGAACAGGCATGGCACGTTATACCACACTAGGGAGGAAACGGGAGGTTCAGGAGGGCAGGGTGTGGCAGGGATCCGTTTCAAAATTTAATTTTGGCTTGTACAAACCTTGGTAAAAGCTGCAAAAGATCGATCAACCACTTTCTGAGCTATTGTCTTAACAAACAAAGCATCTGTTGGGGTGGCGGTGTCTGGGGAATACCATGTGTAATACACCTTGTGAAGATTTATATGTAAAACAAAATATTTTTTGATTCTATCACACATATAGAAATTATCCATCCATCCATTTTCCAAACCGCTTATCCTATTGGGTCGCGGGGGGTCCGGAGCCTATCCCAGAATCAATGGGCACGAGGCAGGGAACAACCCAGGATGGGGGGCCAGCCCATCGCAGGGCACACTCACACACCATCCACTCACACACACACACCTATGGGCAATTCAGCAACTCCAATTAGCCCCAGCATGTTTTTGGACTGTGGGGGGAAACCGGAGTACCCAGAGGAAACCCCACAACGACATGGGGAGAACATGCAAACTCCACACACATGTGACCCAGGCGGAGACACGAACCCGGGTCCCAGAGGTGTGAGGCGACAGTGCTAACCACTGCACCACCATGCCGCCCCTTATAGAAATTATTCTAGGTTTAAATAGTAATTTAGCTGAGTAACTAGGCTGAAATTCTAGATAGTTGCAATTTTAAGAATTATTACTATTATTCACAGCTTTTAAGCATGCAGTTGGATGACGGATGGATGGATATTCAGCCACCAGAAATGCCAATTGTTGTTAAGAGGATCAAAGTCTGCAAAGTAGTATGCAGGGTTTAAGGCCAGAACACAGCATACTCTCCGACAGAAAGCATAAAGTTCACTGGGGGAATTTCTGTGGCCACTGCCTGAACAGCATGTGTGGAGAATGTTTATGAGGGTCGAGCCATGCAGAGCTGCTGGCCCTGGCATGTAATGATGAATCACAAATCAGTTAAAAATCGGTGCAAATGCATGAAGATTTAAACCGGCTGATGTGGAAAATGAATCACTATTGTAGGAGTACTTCACAGTACTTTAACAGAAAAACTGGTGTAATATTACATTTGATTTCACAATGTGAGTTTGACGTCAGATGTCACTGCGTATCACGTCGACCGAAGTTTTTGGTTTTGAGCGAACGCGAGATGATGAATGAATTTGAAACTGAGGACGGCACAGTGGTTAGTGCTGGCTTCGGTCCAGGGCCCTTTCTGTGTGGAGTTCGCATGCTCTCCCCGTTTTCGCCGGGGACTCCAGGTTCCTCCCACGGTCCAAAAGCATGCAGGATAGGTTGACTGGTGAGTCTAAATTGGCCCTGTAGTTGTGTGAGTGTGTGCGACCTGCGGTGTGTAGGTGACTGCCTGGGCTTGGTTCCTGTCTGCGCCCCTTGTTCCCGGGATAGGCTCCGGTCTCCCCCGCGATCCCAGTTGGGATTAAGTGGTTTCAGAAAATGGATGGATGGACGCACTGCCCGATCTTCAATTGGCGGTGTGGCAGCATATTAGCTTTCCGGTAATCACAAACGAGGAGGAAACAGCGAGAAAAGCACAGACAAGACATAAACTGCATGCAAACATTGTAATAGACTGATAACATACACAAACAGGTCCACTGGCACCACCGTGAGCTGAGTGAAGATTATTAAAAGGGCAAAGCACGCTAAAAAGCTGCACATGCAAACCTTAGCTTATTTATTTGATTTATTTTTTTTTATTTACTTATTTTGATTTGGGATTTTTTTCAACAGTATTTTATTCAAATTCAGTTGCACTGTTCACAACAGTGTCAACAGTTCAGAAAGATAAATATAAGAATATTTTTGAATATATTTGTCTGCAGCTCATTCTGCAAAAAATGAGAAAATTGAACTCAGAATCGTGAATCGTATCAAATGGTGAGTTGAATGTATCGTTACATCCCTAGTTCTTACAGTAGTACTATGGTATGGTGGAGCCACATGACAGGAAGGCAGTACATTGCGAAGTCTGTTAAGAACATCATTCGCACTGAACTGCCCTCCATTGACCAGCTGTACTTTAACTGCCACAGTAACAAGGTTCAGTCTATAATCCAGGACTCTGACCACCATCCACAAACACTGACTAGCAGATTCATGAACAGCTTCATTCGCCAAACAATTCAAACCTGCAGCTTTTGCATCCCCTGTAACAGTCATTTCCACGGCAGCTGCACTGTACAGCTGTTACTGCACTTTATCCACCACTGACCACGTATCATCCAGTTTTGTCCTGCTTTGTATCGCACTGTTTCTGCACCATGTTGTCTTGTACTCCCTTGTGTTGTTATGCACCATCTGTGTTGTTCTGAGCAGTGCCATGATGCAATATTACAAAAAGATCTTGAGGAAATGCAGAGTTCTGGAGGAGATTCTCACAGATCATGGCATGTGTTTATACTGAAGAAACTGTACAAATTGCTAGACATAAAACACAGGACTGGCAACTGTGGTACGTTTTAACACCTTGATAAAAAACTTAAAATCCATAGTAAGTAGGACAACCTCATAGAACCTTTACTAGTCATTGTTCAGAAGATTAACACGGATTAAAAACCATTACTATGAAAGCACGCTAATCAGTTAAGTTGATTATGTGGAGAGAGAGAAAAAAAACTGTCTTTGAAAAAGATCAACCATAGAACGAAGCTGCAGCATTGACACCCCCTAGTGGTGATTTGAAGATAGTTCTGTCTGTAGCAGCTAAGCAGTAGATTTGGCGTCAGGTGCCATGACAAACTCAGTGCTGCTCGGTTTGAACGGCAGAAGCACAAAAATAAAGGGGGCATCTACTGCACGCCCCCCACCCTTGAAAATGGTACAAATTATCATGCAACAGTTTTCTTAAGTAAGTCTTTTTGGGCGTCTGCAGAAACCTCCACGATGCGATTGCCCTGATTAAGAAGTGCGCAGCGGATACAATTTGGGATGCATCGTTCATCCGATTTATTAATATATAATTATTAGTATGTCTATATTATTTTAGGAACGTTACTTGACGAATATTTTTCATTGAGATTGATTCCCCGTTTAAAATTTTGGTGACACTTCATATTTTTTAAGAGAGACAGACAATTTGACGCATGCAATTTGCAGAAATATGTTGTGCCGCTATAAAGTACACAGGCAGCATGACAAACATAAGTACTCACTGAAGCCACGACATACGCCCGGCTGGCCCCAGCGGTACCCCTAAGAAGAAGGCTTTTTTCACAACCCACGACCATCACGAGGGCAAAAAAAACTGAATAGCCTAGAATTTAGTTAATTACAAGGCACATATTTATTGGAGCAAGAGCTCTAACATAAAACTACCTTGTAATTATAAAGTATTATGGCTGTGAACAATGTACAAACAGGCACAGAAAGTAAAATACTCCAAAAATGCAAAGAACCTAAATATTTTTGTTTCCACCGATTCACTCTTGATGTGTTAGGAGTCACAGTTCAGTAGCCTATTCTTCAGTATCTGCATTTAAGACCACCAACTGCTCTTTCTCCTCCTTCGCTCGTCGGCTCAGAGTATTGGACTTGGTAAGTAATGTTGCCCTTTTGGTTCCAGCAGCACTCTCTGCTTCCTCTGCCATGTGCTCAGCATCCTTTTGTAAACTCTCACATACACTTTCCAGTGAGACTCTCTTCCTCTTGAGTTCCTCAAGTTTTCTTTTTTGCTTTTCGCTCATCTTTCACCTTTGGTCAGAGGCGCTTTGGTTGCTCCCCCACACACTCTGACATGGTCGCATATAAGCCTCTGTGCAACAACTGTTTCCTCTGATAAGTTGCAGGTCTCCACCTCTATTCGTTCCACTTCGGCTTGCCCATAGGACAGCAGCAGCAAGTTCTTGCAGAACATCCAGAGGTCAGGATAAGGCCCACTAACTTTTTGATGTAAAAAGACATCAACTTTGGATGGTGCTGAAGGAATGAAGGATATAAAATCCAAGCCTTTTGCCTCATTGTGCAGGTGATTATCAGACTGCTGGGATATTGCATCACCTGTAATTACATTAATTACAGTAGATTAGATGCAGATCAACAATGTCAATACACAGAATCACATGTAGAATAGGAAAGTGATTTATAACCCAATTTTCCTATGATACCATAAATGTGCAATCATTTTAATTTAATCTTGAGATATCTCTAGGCTCATCAAAGAAAATATAACTGGGCTGATGCTTCTTTTCAAACACCAAGAGTCGGTCTTCTAAATACTGCTAAAATCTACGTGTTAACACTATTCAGTTCAGGGACGGATTATGGGTTGTGTGGGCCCCTGGGTAAAACGTTCGCGAGGCCCCCCCCCACCACCACCACCTGCACCACCACCACAACCACCACAAGTCAAGGGCCCTTGGCAGCCAAACACCCTCCCTATAGGGTCAGGGGACCTTGTAGGCAGAGGATCAAAGAATGTAGGCCCTCTAAAATAGACAAACGAAAATACATTGCTGATAAGCGTTGCAAATTGTTTTGGGCTTGGGGCCCACGGGCCCCCTGCACCCCAAGGGCCCCTGGGCAGCGGCCCCGCTAACCCGGTTTGTAATCCGTCCCTGATTCAGTTAGATGTGAAAAAAGAAAAGCATAATTTAAAAATAATATTCTGAACTATCCTATTCTTATCCTATGATTTACCAGCAGATATCCTGCCTGCCAACCGATTCTCCTGCGCAAACTTCTGCATGAGATTTCTCCTTTTCTGCTGGCAGTTATTGTCACGATCGGGTACGGGTGAAGCGGCGATCGTGCGGGCAAGCAGGCAAGCAGGAAGCAGGAATACGGGGCAAACGGGAGTTTAATACGAGGACAGGGACCGGGAAACAGCTCACGCTTACGAACATCAGACATTAATGACAGACAAAGCAAACTGGGGAGACCAGGACTTAAATACACAGAACAAGGCAGCAGGAAACAAGACACGACTGGGCAGGATCAGGAAATCACACGTGGGTAATTAGGGGGCGTGGCACACACGAGGAGCGGACGAGCCGGGCATGACAGAACCCCCCCCCAAAGGCGCGCTACACCGGGCGCGCCAAGGAAGGGGGCGACGGACGGGACGAGGCAGAACAGGACCTGGAAAACAAGAACAGAATTAACGCACGACGGGAAACAGGACCGAAGCACAAAACAAAGCCAGGGACAAGACGTGCGACAAGAGCTGACAAAGGGATGGGAAGGCAGACAGACAGATCAGGAAGGGAGAAACAGAGGGAACAGGCGGAACACAAGGAGCGGGAGTGACGGGAGGGAACGACGGGAAACCAGGAATGGAGAAAGGAGGAAAGACAGGAGGAGGAGCAAACAAAGGAGGGACCAGGGCAGGAGAGAAGGGAGAGAAGGCGGGGGAACAAAGGGGAGCCCGTGGGAGCCCCAGCGGGCGACGGGCGGCAGCCGGAGGGGCCGCAGGCGGCCGGGAGGCCGGAGCCGGAGGGGACCGAGAAGGGGCAGAGGAGACAGGGCGAGGGACCCGCGGAGGGGCCAGGGAGGGAGCAGGAGGGAGCACCAGGGAAGGGGACGAGGGAGCTGGAAGGGGCCAGGGCGAAGGCACGGAGGAGGGGGGAGCCGCAGCAGGCGGCGATGTCCGGGGGAGGGCCGGAGGTAGGGGCCCCGCAGGCGACCGACCAGGACCCGGAGAGGGGAGCGAGGCAGGGCGACGAGGCACCGGAGAGGGACCCGCAGGCGCCAACCGAGCCCCAGCGCAGGCGAGGCAGGGCGAGCCAGGGGGCAGGGCGGGCGGGACCCCAGCCCTGCGTCTGTGTCCCCTCCCTTTACGGGACACAGACCCCAGGTCGGGGTCGAATTCGCCGGGGTGAGAGAGACAAAGTCACTGGAGGAGAAGGGACAGGAGCTGGAGCTGCTGCAGGCGGAGGGGGCGCCTCTGGAGCGCGGTCAGGGACTGGAGCGCGGTCAGGGACTGGAGCGCGGTCAGCTGGCCCGGGAGCCGCTGGAGCGCGGTCAGGACTTGGAGCGCGGTCAGGGGGCGCCTGCCCTGGAGCTGCAGCAGGCGGCTGCAGTGGGGGCGCCTGCCCTGGAGCTGCAGCAGGCGGCTGCAGAGGGGGCGCCTGCCCTGGAGCTGCAGCAGGCGGCTGCAGAGGGGGCGCCTCTGCAGGAACTGGAGCGCGGTCAGGAACTGGAGCGCGGTCAGGAACTGGAGCGCGGTCAGGAACTGGAGCGCGGTCAGGAACTGGAGGTGGCTGCAGTGGGGGCGCCTGCCCGGGAGCTGCAGCACGGTCAGGAACTGGAGGTGGCTGCAGTGGGGGCGCCGGCCCGGGAGCTGCAGCAGGCGGCTGCAGAGGGGGCGCCTCTGCAGGAACTGGAGCGCGGTCAGGAACTGGAGCGCGGTCAGGAACAGGAGCTGGCTGCAGAGGGGGCGCCTGCCCGGGAGCTGCAGCAGGCGGCTGCAGAGGGGGCGCCTGCCCGGGAGCTGCAGCAGGCGGCTGCAGAGGGGGCGCCTGCCCGGGAGCTGCAGCAGGCGGCTGTAGAGGGGGCGCCTGCCCGGGAGCTGCAGCAGGCGGCTGCAGAGGGGGCGCCTCTGCAGGAACTGGAGCGCGGTCAGGAACTGGAACGCGGTCAGGAACAGGAACGCGGTCAGGAACAGGAGCTGGCTGCAGTGGGGGCGCCTGCCCTGGAGCTGCAGGTGGCTGCAGTGGGGGCGCCTGCCCTGGAGCTGCAGGTGGCTGCAGTGGGGGCGCCTGCCCTGAAGCTGCAGGTGGCTGCAGTGGGGGCGCCTGCCCTGAAGCTGCAGGTGGCTGCAGTGGGGGCGCCTGCCCTGGAGCTGCAGGTGGCTGCAGTGGGGGCAGCGAAGGCGGCTGCGCAGGCGGCGGCGGCTGCACGGGAGCGGGGTCCGCCGGCAATGGCGGCTGCACGGGAGCGGGGTCCGCCGGCAATGGCGGCTGCACGGGAGCGGGGTCCGCCGGCAATGGCGGCTGCACGGGAGCGGGGTCCGCCGGCAATGGCGGCTGCACGGGAGCGGGGACTGCAGCCCTCTGGAGCAGTAAGAGCTGCCGCACGTCCTCTGCCATACTCACCAGCTCCTCGGGGTCGGAAGCGGGAGTAAATGCTGCAAAGCTCCTCTGGAGTCGCTCCGCTAGCCCCGCTACCTCCGGACTTACTGGAGGGACCAGTTCCCCCCAGATCCTCCAGAACAACCCCTGGAGGGCAAAGAACTGGGAGGCGCAGTTCACCGGCTTCCCTAAGTGAGGCGCGGGCAGCGCCTCCGGGGTGGTTACTGCAGGGGGAGAGAGCTGTGTGTCCGTGGGCGTTAACGGAGGGAGCTCCTCGGGACAGGCAATCGCCGGTCTCCTCCTCCTTCTCCGGCGCCCAGCGGCGGCGAGAGGTGGTGCGATGTCCTGAAAAACAGGCGGTGAAAGGATCGGCTCCGGGTAAGGGTAGAGGAAGGGCTCCTCGTCCTCATCCTCACTGGAGAGCCAGTACTTCCACACGGGATCGGGGTAGTGTGTGGTCAGCTTCCGGGCTGGAGGTAGAGCGGGTACTTCCCTCTCATTCTCCTCCGAAGTGATCCATAGCCGGGAGAGCGAACAGGCTCCCAGGCGGATCGTCTCCTCCGGTCCTCTCCTCCTTCTCCGGGGGCCTTTCCTTTTGTGGTCTGTCATTCTGTCACGATCGGGTACGGGTGAAGCGGCGATCGTGCGGGCAAGCAGGCAAGCAGGAAGCAGGAATACGGGGCAAACGGGAGTTTAATACGAGGACAGGGACCGGGAAACAGCTCACGCTTACGAACATCAGACATTAATGACAGACAAAGCAAACTGGGGAGACCAGGACTTAAATACACAGAACAAGGCAGCAGGAAACAAGACACGACTGGGCAGGATCAGGAAATCACACGTGGGTAATTAGGGGGCGTGGCACACACGAGGAGCGGACGAGCCGGGCATGACAGTTATCTGGCTGGTGTGCATTTTGTTTGGGTCCAAGCACGTCATCTCATGTACAATCGAGTACTTCAGAGGGCATTTATCCAAGGCCTTTTTGCACATTTTTGAGAGCACAATCTGGCAATTTTTTTTAATCTGAAGGACACCAAGGTCACTTCCACTGCCTTTGGCTCCTGACTGTCTCTGACAAAAAGATGGTTTGTCAAATTTCCAGAATCTTTCTGCACACTCAGCCCAAGGTTAACACTACCTCAGCTGTACATATCAAACCAGCTCAAACTCCATGTTATTCACATATTTTTTACTTCACAATTGTTTGATACATTTGTATGTAAAGATACCAGTGAATTCACAGAAGTCCCACCTTGATGACAGCCATTCCTATATCCACCTCCTTTGGACTGAGCCAGAGTTTTTGCCTGTACAACAGCTGTACATGTTGCTACACAACACTTAAACATTCTATTTCCTCAATGAACTATTTTTTTTGCAGCAAAAGCCATGAAGCAGCAATAAAATCTTTAAAATATGCTTACCAATAAATATGGTTCTCCCATTTAAACACATGTAAAGATAAACCATGGATATTTAAAAATCATGGGTTCGTTAATGAGTTTAAATGTTATTGAATGGCTTACCTTAAACTTCTCCAGTAAGTCTTCAGCGGTGGAGTGGCTCATGTACTGTGATCCCAGAACCAGGACTGCACTCGAGAGCCATTCTCATAATTCACCCAATACCTGACATGCACATCCAGTTGTTTTCTTTTGATGGTCCTGTTCATACTTACGTCAAACATGACAACGAAGCTCCCTTTTAATATATGGAGCGAGTCCAAATCGCGCAAGAAAAGCGGTTTTATCTTTACCACAAGTGACCCTGCGAGTCAGGGAACATCACCCTGGAGACGGTGTGAATGTCATCATTGGACGTATAGGAGTGATGTCGGCAAACCGTTTGCAAAGCCCATAGCACTTCTGCTTTCAGTGTGGGTTGAGGAGGATGTACTGAAGGCATTATTTGTCATGGGATCCGGAGACAATGCCAAAACGGGTGTAGGCCTATCTTTAGAGGTTGTACTTATCTCCACTGAATAAACATTTGAGGAAAATTTTTAGGTTAAAATCTGGGCTTATTCTATACTGAACAAAAATATAAACGCAACACTCTTGTTTCTGCTCCCATTTTTCATGAGATGGACTTAAAGACCTACAATTCATTCCAGATACACAATATTACCATTTCTCTCAAACATTTCTCACAAATCAGTCTAAATGTGTGATAGTGAGCACTTCTGCTTTGCTGAGATAATCCATCCCACCTCACAGGTGTGCCACATCAAGATGCTGATCTGACATCATGGGTAGTGCACAGGTGTACCTTATACTGCCCACAATAAAAGGCCACCCTGGAATGTGCAGTTTTTTGCTTTATTGGGGGTCTGGGGACTCAGAACCGGTCAGTATCTGGTGTGACCACCATTTGCCTCATGCAATGCAACACATCTTCTTCGCATAGAGTTTATCAGATTGTCAATTGTGGCCTGTGGAATGTTGGTCCACTCCTCTTCAATGGCTGTGCGAAGTTGTTGGATATTAGTGGGAACTGGTACACGCTGTCGTATACGCCGGTCAAGCACATCCCAAACATGCTCAACGGGTGACATGTCCGGTGAGTATGCTGGCCATGCAAGAACTGGGACATTTTCAGCTTCCAAGAACTGTGTACAGATCCTTGCAACATGGGGCCGTGCATTATCTGTCTGAGTGGCTGGTCTCAGACGATCTTGGAGGTGAACCTGCTGGATGTGGAGGTCCTGGGCTGGTGTGGTTACACGTGGTCTGCGGTTGTGAGGCCGGTTGGATGTACTGCCATATTCTCTGAAACGCCTTTGGAGACGGCTTATGGTTGAGAAATGAACATTCAATGCACGAGCAACAGATCTGGTTGACATTCCTGCTGTCAGCATGCCAATTGCACGCTCCCTCAATGCTTGTGGCATCTGTGGCATTTTGCTGTGAGACAAAACTGCACATTCCAGGGTGGCCTTTTATTGTGGGCAGTATAAGGTACACCTGTGCACTACCCATGATGTCAGATCAGCATCTTGATGTGGCACACCTGTGAGGTGGGATGGATTATCTCAGCAAAGCAGAAGTGCTCACTATCACACATTTAGACTGATTTGTGAGAAATGTTTGAGAGAAATGGTAATATTGTGTATCTGGAATGAATTGTAGATCTTTAAGTCCATCTCATGAAAAATGGGAGCAAAAACAAAAGTGTTGCGTTTATATTTTTGTTCAGTGTACATTGATTTACAGAATCAAATTTAAAAAACAAAGATACACTGATTTTATACAGATTACTAACTTTTGGGGATCACAATACAAATCTAAATATTTTAGACAAGTTACTTATCTGCTTATTGAATGGTGGGCGAAAAAAATATCTGTATAGTGTCCATTATCTAAAACCCCGCAATGACGTAGTTTGTGTTGTTCTTAAAATAATATTAACTTAAACGGTCAATCTGATTTTCTGGAGGAAAAATAATAGTTTTGATGAATCAACAGCTTGGGAAAATAGTCGCTAGATTAATTCAAAGAAAAATTGTCTGTAGTTGCACCTCAACAGTATAACCAGTGATAATACTATATAAATAAAATTAAAGTAATGGCACCAGCATAGACAGACACAGTAACAGTACAGAATGAGGTAACAGTGGCAGTGTGAGGAAATGTCAGCGTCACTGGCTGGTTAACAGCAATGGGGAGGAAACTTGTCTCTAAATCTGGAAATGCTTGTGCAGATGGATGGATGGAAGGTGAAAAGTGACAGTGCTGGGTGGCTAGAGTCTCTCAAGGTGCTGCTTGCTTTTCTGAGGCAGCACCTGAAGACGATGCCTTTGACCGCCAGAAGCTGTGTGCCCGAGGAACTGGAAGCTGTTGAAGCCTCTACAGCATCCTCTGCGATGTAGATAGGACTTTGGGGAGTCATCCGTTTGCGAAAGTCCAGGATCAGCTCCTTGGTTTCTCTAGCGTTGAGGGTGATGTTGTTATACATGGTGAAGAGCTGGGCCTACAAATCCCAGCATTCAAGAGGTGAAAATACAGACTTAGAGGGAATTTGGGAAAAGTGAAAAAATCCTCTTTACTCGTGTCTGTATAAATCTCACCAAGCGTAACTTTGCAGATTAAAGACTGGCTGAGAGTGTAAATGTAAACGCTGATAAGGAGTCAGGAACAAAGTGCTCATGTAGTGCACACCTGGGTCCAGAGGGCCCTTGTTCAGATGGAAAACTGAACAGGCATCTTTTGTGCTAAATGACAGCCGGTGCTGCTCAAGATGATGGACACTATGGGGAAATAAAAAAAAAAAGAGTTTTGAATGAAAAGACACACAAGAGTAACAGTGCAGCCTTGGTCACGTCTCCCCAGCTCATGACTGGACCAGGCTCCACATTGACCCCAAAACTGGCTTTACACACAGGAAACTCACTGAAACTCAACACAACATTGTCCTGATCTTGCCTGGGGAGTTTCACCTGGTTACTGAGATGACCGGCAGCACAGACAGTCTTACCAGCAACAGATATGCTATTAAGGGGTGCGAAGCGTCTGCTGCCAGCACATGGCTTTATATCTGTCGGCTGCATTTGCGCTGCTCCTCCCTCCTATAAAGAGGACAGTTGAACAGCAGTGTGAAGAAAGGGCACAGAAGCAGAAGTCAGTGGAAAAAGCCCCATTACTAACCCTAAGCCCAACTTACTGCAAACAGCCCACTGTATTTCATATGTCTGCTTCATATTTTCCATTTAATTGCCATAATCTCTGGCAGTCAGTGACAAAAGTTATTTACCCTTAAACAGTACTGAGATTGAGTAGAGTGAGGTACTTAAGCGGTATTATGGAAGAATAAAAGCTGAGTCCCATGTCCAGGCGAGATGCGTAGCTGACAGGCTGATGAATGTTTCAAACTCTTACCTCCACCGTACTGACAGGAACGGCGAGCTGCTGTGGCATCATGGCATTAAACTTCTGTTTCTCCAGGGAAGAAAACAACCAAGACCAACCTTAATAATCCACACACTTTGAAGACTGACATAAATGGTAAATATGAGACGTAAATATCATCCAACACTACCAGGTACTCAGTGAATACTCAGTCATGCAGAAATATAATCTAAAGTTATAATTATGGGGACACGTGGCTGTCCACTGCAGGTGACAATGTCCTAAACTCTTTCATACTTAAAGAACACATACAGTTATTACTTTGTAAGGATGCATAAAACTCCAGTTCAGTAAATTTATGGAATATATACTGCAGCAACTACTTTATAGTCATTTATTAAGTAACTGACTTATTTCTTCCCTGCGGGAACTTGTAATTATGCTGAAATAAAAATGTAACTTAACAGCGTTAAAAAGAACTCAGGAAACCAGTCCAAAATGCTTTAGTTTGACATGTGATCAAAATTCAAACTAAATTTCATAGAGTAAACTAATACATGATAGCATCCATGCAAAAGATCAACGGCAGAACAGGGGCTCTTAAGGCAGACTGCATTAAAAAGGAATTAATCATCTCTCTCAATTTAAATTTGGGATAATAATTCTCTTCAGAAGCCTCCATAGAATAGTGCATCCATCCCCTCACTTATGTGTAGAGACGTATCCTAAGGCTCTGGCAACAACATTCAGGTCAACAGCATCAAAAATTTCACAGCTAGTTTTAAAACTTGTTTTTCACTTTACGTTACAGCAAGTTAGTTAATATTAAATTATTGCAACGTGCAGATTAATAGTCAGAAAAGGTTTTTGAAATTTACATAATGATAAATGAGAACTATATTTGATTACTAATTACTGTTGACTAATTTCCTGTCTGGACTTTTCCCCCTTCATTGTTAAAAGTCATTATATGTCTGGGTGCCAGTCAGTGGAAGCACACAGACACCTGGCCTATTCATTCAGCACCAGCCCATCAAGTAGAGAATTCAGCACCACGGACAGTGACCTGTGTTACTATGACATCAGGTCATTGGCTCTAAATATTTTTCTAGAAATAACTAAATGGCTCTATTGTAGAAATTTCCAGCCAGAGACTGGGTTCCTATATGAAGAGAATATTATTATTCAGACAAAGAAAATAAACTACAGAAAACTAGCTCTGCATGTCATCTCCCCTTTACTCCTTAAGCAGGGCACACGCACATCAACAAGTACCAATGCAGCAAATACAGATGAACAATTTCACAGCTTCAGAAGAAGTCAGATTTCTGTGTAATTCAGAGATTGTCAAAGACTTCTGATAGAACATTTTCTGCACTTGAGTCTAATTTCAAGATAAATTGCACCTGGGTCTATTAAAACAAGGTGATGCTGCCTGACCTACCAACCAAGGCTGGGGAGGAAACGTAGGAATACAAGGAAAGCAAGGAAGAAAAGCAGCCACCCTATCTCATGGTCACGGACACAAACATCAGGGAGTGTTATGAAGAAGACACCACACTTAGGACCATTGGTTTTACGCAGTGAATTACACCAGAGAGAGTTTTTACATTCTAGCTGTGTTATGTAACATTCCTCAGCCTTCAGCTTTTTTCCCCACACAATGCAGGACATGCAGGGGTGCCAAACAAAACAGTGGAGCTGCAGTGTAGCCAATTATTTCTTTCAGTAGTTTTAAGATGGTTTGTGAGGTTGTGTGTTAGAGATGGCGGTGAGCAACACTGAGGCATCTCAGGGAACCATGTTGCCCATATTAAAAAACATGCACGCATGCAACTCAGGCAATCCAGCATTTCTTATTTCAGTTACGTATGACACTGCATGTTGCGGTTTTACATGTTCACTACAAGTCAGTGGTTTTTTCCTTGTATGATTATGGCCACATTCACACCAAAAACACACTAGACATACTGTACAAGGCACTCAAGGGAAAAATTCTCAGAACACAAAGTGAATGTATCAACCGAAGAAGGATTTTTCCTTTTCGGAATATTCATTTTTTTCCATGTGGAACCACTGTCCATGATTCAATTGAGTGCATTCAAAGAATGATACATCAAAACTAATAGTGACAAAATATTCATTTAATATGCATTGTACATGAATGTAGGACTTAGATGTTGATGAATTTCTCATCAGTGAAGGGCATATACACTTAAGGGGTATTATGAAAAAAAAAGTTGAGAACCCAGAAGTAACTATCCGATTAAAGATGTAATCTGGTACATGTGCAGACCAGTGATGGATATGTAAATGATTCAAATTGCAAGGAGTTGGCATGTTTAATCACCAGACACAGGATGCCTCGTAGTCACATTAGACAGTGTTAACGGCACTTGACGGAGTTTGATAGGGTTGCATTGCGGGTTTACATGAAGCCAGGTGGTCATGTGCTGCAATTGCATGTGGGCCATGCGGATATCACAGTGGCCTGATATTGAAACCAATGGGCACGTGAGGCATCCACACACGTCGTGAAGTTTCTGGTCATCCAAGACAGACCACGCCAAGGAAGGATCGTCGGATTGTGCTCCAAGCATCACAGATCCCCATGACACCTGCGCCTGATATATGGACACAGCTACTGGACTCTCTACAACACCCTATATCATCGTGTCGCGATGACTGGCATCAGCTGGACTACGGGTTCACCGTCCCATGCATAGGCTGCCGTTCACAATAGCACAGAAACGGTTGCGTTTGGAGTGGTGTAGTCACTGGGAGGCATGGACTGATGGACTGATGACGACTGGCGTCCTACCATGTTCAGCGATACATCTCAGTTCTGCAGTACCACAGATGACCGTCATGTGCGTATGGTGGCGCTGCAGGGAGAGGAGCAATCCTGCCAATGCTGTGGAGTGACACACCACACTCTGACGGCACAGTGGTACACCAGTGACATCCTAGTAGTATCCGGGCCCAGGGGTGTGCTATACCCTACTGACATGGGACCAGCAGTGTGACCATACCGCCAACTCCGTGGTCCGTTTGATCTGATGATTATAATCATCGCGATACAGTCACATGCCCTTTCATCACATGCAGATTTCATTTTCACAACTTAGTCTGTTGCCCTTCACTTTTTTGCCACTGAGTTTGTGTTTTGACACTAAGTTGATGGGAATTGATTATTTAAGCGTCATCTAAAGAGCTTATATTAATTGGGTAAATTGCATAAGACTCACATGGTATTTTGAAAAGATTCCCATATGCACTGATTAGCTGGGGTTGATCCAAGCAGCTGTGCACTTTTCTCCTGTAACATAAAAGTTTTCTTTTAGGACAGAAAACAAGGTTAAGACCATATTATGTAGTTTACATCTATCAAAATAAAACCAAAGTCACTGTTACCAAAAGAGTAACCATGTGTTATCAAATTTCCTAACATTTTGCTTCATCTTACTTTGGATGCCCATGGTTAGGAGAGAAGCAGAAATCTGCTCAATCATAAGAAAGACTTTTATTGCTACAGGGAGTGAGATCTTGTTGCAGGTGACAAGGCAGGATAGAGTGTGTTTAGAAAAATAATGAAGAGGGAATGTGAGTGTGAGCTATCGTGGCATCTGTGTATAACCCAATATGGCGGCATCCTTCTGAATGTAAATAACATAGCCGGCTTAATTAGCTTAATCAAGCGTAATTGAACTAAGGAAAATTTAGCAATATACTTTCCCTGCTTGGTGTGATAAATACAGCAGCAGCTGCTGGTGGACGGGCTACAAACAGACATCAAGAAGAAATCCCACCTCACAGCCATTTACTGTACCAAACCCCTTAATGTAACTTGTAAAGATGTAGGTATTGGCGTATTCACACATTCATTTGCAGTGTCCACTTCCTGTCCAGTAAATTTGGCAGGACGGAATTTGAATAACCTATAGGTCTGACTCATGTATGCGGCTGAAGGAGTAAAGATAGAATGGGTGAAGAATCCTGTTATACAGTCCTAGTAGACCGAGAACCACCTGATTGCTACTGTAGTTGGAATCAAGGGCTGAGCTGCATGGTGGCCTGGGGGACAATCATGAAAACACAGACCCACTGATATCCTCAAAACCCACAATCAAAAGGGGAGTCAGGCACGGTGGCCAACCACTTGGCCCGTTAAGCCACATGGTGGCCCGATGAGCAGGCAAACACACTATGGGCTAAGGGGTACAAGACAGAGGAGAGAATAGGATGGCCAGTGACATGTGAACAGGACAAGGCAGGGATGGATTCTGACATAGGTACCATACTACTTTGTTTAAATATGCCCAAGTGCATAGAATGTTTTAGTGCAAGTCTTAGACAATGGTATCTCTGAATGACACCGCAGTCTGACTCTTCCTGAAGGCCCTGAGAAGTTGTTTGTATGCACTTGCTGCCTTGACACTTGCTGATGTGCGTGTGCTCTGCTTGAGCAGTAAAGGGGAGATCACATGCAGAGATGATTTTCTGTAGCTTCTCAGTCCGAGTAAAAATAAAATCTTCTCGTTATATAGGAACCAAGTCTCTGGCTGGAAATTTCTACAACAGAGCCATTTAGTCATTTATAGAAATATACAGAGCCAATGAAGGAACCAGATGTCACAGCACAGTAACACAGGTCACTGTCCGTGGAACTGAATGAATAGGATAACCGGCCAATGTGTTTGTGTGCTTACACTGATTATATGTCAGGGGGGAAAATATTTATATCATTGTTGCGATGAACGTCATTCCAGCAAGTGGTTACGTCGTTCACGCAAGTGGTCATGCGGAACCAAAGTTTACTCACCTGTGTGCACCCGAGGGGAAGGCATTAACGGACGCACCTGCTCTTTATTTTGGATAAAGTCGGCAAAACGCATTGGTAGCGCGACAAGCAAAGGGTCAAATCTACACCAAGTGCTTCTGGAACTGTGCTGCGATTGTGTACTGAAAAGTAGACTCTGAACGGACAGCCGGTAAGACCATGAACCATGCGTGTTGGACTTTGTTGCAAATGTTATTTGTAGCAAGCACTACCTGTTGCGAGTGGGGTTTATTTCTTAATGGGGTGCGCTAATGAGGCATTGAGGCGCTGGTGCTGGCTTGTAACATTATATGAGTTGTGGTATTTGACTGTATTAGGAATAAATGGTGTGCTGTAAGTGTCTTAATGACAATATGTGGAATGCTGTTTTATTGATTCAGATGTTTGCATTAATGCGGTTTAAAAGGGGGGGTTCTATTTTTAGTTTATCTAAAAGTTAAATATTAAATTGCTAAAAAGAAAAAAAAAAAGTATTAAGGGTGAACTTTCCTTTTAATAATTCATATGGGCAGAAGTGTTAAACCTATTGTTCGATTGTCTAATTGGTTAGCTTTTCATTGCAATTTATTGCGTTGAGTAACTCATTTATGTGTTTCCCCAGTGGTTTGATCTTAAACTTTGATGTTTGGAGGAATTTTATTCAGAACAAGTTATGTATAATTGTGTGGAAATTTGAAGCTGAGATTGGTCATTCATTGTATATTTTGTGTATATGTATGTATATATATATATATATATATATATATATATATATATATATATATATATATATATATATATATATATATATATATATATATATATATATATATGCATTTAAAGTAAAATTTTGTGTTTGCTCATAAGATAGATTGGTGAAAGTTGGTGTTTTGTGGTTTAAGGTTTTTCACCTGTAAATGCCTGGCTTGAGGAAAGCGAAGATAAAATAAAAAGGGATAAAGAGTCCAAAAAGAAGGCCTGGTTATTCTGAGTGAAATCCAGTTATATGTTCAGTTTTGGTACATCTCTATCAAGTGAGGGGTAAAGCACAGTAAGAATTGTGATCACTTGACAATCATTGAGGGGAAAAATGTAAAAATATATACAGTAAGGACAATATAATCGTAATTTAATGTATCCCTTCTGCTCTTTAAAAAGCACAATGTCTGACTGACAAATATGTCTATTATTAGCACATTTTAATAATTTAATTAATATTAAGCAGTACACCTATTTCCTGTAATCACTCTGCGTTAAAGCAATTTTTAAAACTAGCTGTGAACTGGATGCTGTTCTGACTGTTGTTGCCATGGTGCCTTATTTACTTTCAAATCGCATTGTCCACAACCTGATCAAAGGACCAAACTTTAAAATCAGTGCAGGGTAGTGTCGCAAGTAGTGATGCTTAGGCTTTAACCTATGTCCTGGAAAGAAAGAAAATCTACAAGCAAGATATTCTTGGATAAGAACGTCAAGGTATGCAACCTCTGGCAATAAAATTTTCTGTGCACAAATCAGCTCCACAATGTCTTTTAGCTGAAGGGTCAACTGCCAATCATCATCTGTGGGCTCTTTCACCTTGTCACACATGATCACAGGAAGAAGTCTTAGAAAATTCCAGTTCTGAACAGCCTGACCATAAAGCTTTACTCCATTGGAGTTTACTGCACATGGCTTACTCAACACATCAGAGCCACTGTACTTAAATTTCTTAATGCGTCTATTCAGAATTGAATAAGTGAACCACTTTTTTTGCTTGATGAAGTACTTCAGGTAAAGGGCTAAATCATAGGAAAGGATACCCTCAAAAATGTCATGGCCTAAACAAGGTGGCAGGCCAGGCATACAAACATCGAAGTAATTCAATGAATTAAAACTCAGATATTATACCTTCAACGTTTTGTTGTTCCTCAGACTGTAAAATGCATTTGGATCTGTTTGAAAATCTGTTCGGGTTGTCCGGCAATACCTGCAGAAATATTCAGAAAAACTAAAATTTTCTGTAAATCCACCGATATTATGAGACCCCAAATTGTCCCCTGCAATGCACAAAACAGTCCCTTTAACTTTTTCCTCTGCCACCGTTATTCCATTGTCTTCCAGGTCTTTTAAGTCTGCAATGAGCCTTGAGAAAACTTTGTCATGGCCAAAGTGTTTGAAGTCTTTTTCCTGACACAGCATTACAAGTGACATGTGGTCTGTACTTGATGAGGTGGTAAATTAGCCAGAGACAAATATACAGCTACTACTTTGTGCTGCTTTTTGCTGAACCTAATGGGTTCACCGCCTCAAAAGAATCTTGATATAGAATTAGTTTTAGACATGATGGGTTTTGAGAAAAGAACTCATTGTTTTTATATACCTGACCATCACTGACATCACAAAGCACATCAGTGTATGGTACGTATGTACCCTGTGCAGCACAATTCTGCCATAAGTCTGACTCCAGTAAATGTCTCAAAGTGTCTTTCAATGGAACATAGTAGGCAAACCTCTGTGACCTTGTTTCATCCCTTCCTAAGTACAACTTTACAGGTTCTGTGTATCTAAACATCTGTTTAAAAGCCCTAGTTCTTGAAAAATTGGTTCTCATTGGTCCTTCATGACTAATGGTGAAAAGGTCAGATTCCTTCACAACATCACATATACTACCAATAACCTCATCTGTTAATTCAGTTAAGTCACTTTTCAGGAATGCACTTAATTTATTCAAAGTATATGTCTGTCCTAGTTCATGTATGCTTAGCATCTCTTCAATAATATTTTGTATAGTTGATGCTGGCAGAAGAAACTGCCCATGTAATTTCAAGTAGAAAAGAGAAATATTTCTAAGAAAAAGGTCACTGAAATTTTCTGTAAGATGGACTTCACCTTCATCAGTCTCACTAAATCTCTCTGTAGGGCCTGTAACTAACGGTTCAGTTTCAAGAAACTGAGAAACTGTCTCCTTATTAAGATCTCTTATACTGTCCACAGAACATTGTCTGTGTTTCCTGGACATGTAGGCTGTAAACGACGATCTCACAGTGAACGTATGGTCGCATCCTGTCACCGGACATGTCACAACACGTCCTTCGGCTATATGTTCCTTTAAGTGAGCTGTTAGTGATCTGACATCGCGACATTGGCGCTGGCACATAGACATATTACACGTAAACACCGTAAGGGCATTTGTAGTATCAATATATGAATCTGTGTTATGTTTACGGTAAAAATGAGCCTTAAATTCCCCATATGAACGAAACGTATTGTGGCAATCTGTAGCGCCACACTTGAACACGCATCGTGGTTCATGACGGTGAAGTTTGACATGTAAAACATGTTCCCTAAGGGTTTGCACTGATGTTCCACAGAAATAACAACTAAACATTGTAACTGCGTGAACAAACACGCACTCTATTGCTGTTTTAAACACCTAAATGCTGTTTCACATCCCGCTTGCAAATCTAAGTTTTACATGTGCTGCCAAGATACGTTCATGCGCCGTCAACACGGTACATGCTACTCGTGTTTAAAACCACACACTGCTTAACACTGCTTAAAACGATTTAATTTAACTTACCAATTTGCCCAGACACATTTATTTTATTTTATATTCCCACTAGTTTGTAGATTTTTTTTAAATGTTATGTTTGTTATTGGGTGCTTTCCACTTCATGTACCCACATACAGCGCTGGCTTAAAGCAATACATTCTGGTCCTGACGCAATGCATTGTGGTTAGATTTTTATCGTCCGCTGCATTATGTCACCATGTCACGTCGTACAAAAACCTCGCGAGAGCAAGACAGATCATCCTGCACCTCTTAAGTGTTATGTAGTTTTGCCTGAAACGCAAAAATAAAACAAAGCAATTAAAGCCGATCAGTGGCTCAAATTCTGCTGTAGCGATTGAAGAACTTTTGTCGGAAGTTGGATTCGAACCCACGCCTTACTTCGGAGAACAGAATACCCCTTACTTTGAAAGGCCATTTTCGCTGCGCAGGAGGCTTTAGACCGCTCGGCCATGGGGCAGTTTCCAGTTGAACCCTAAGGAGTAGGTTAAGTCCAGCCTTGGCTTCCAAGCTGACGTTTTTCTACATATGTGCTTGTGTATCATGGACAGTAAGAGGGGGCAGGCAAGGAGAGAATTTCTCTCTTTGGGGATCAATAGAGTGTTGTTATTATAACGTCTAAAACGTATGATGGTCTGTCGATAAATCAATAACAATATCAATGAAGTCAATGTTTATCTAAAGGAATCAGAATTCAGGAAAAGCCAGGGGCCGGACCGAGTGTAGGGGGCGTGGCCAGAGACAGCCTGCTGACTGTTCCAAATCATGGGTGCATGTTACAAGTCCGGAACATATTTTAACTTAGTACTAACTTAGCATCATATTTGATCTGATTCGACTGAATATCCCAGGTTTCCATCTCTCATGCATCTGGTGTGACGTGTTTTCAGACTCTCAGGCTGGCGCAAAGAAATCTTACGGGAATTGAACGTCTCACTCCGGTCAGCTGACCAAAGTTGGTAACCTTGGTATTGTGTGTAGGAGATTCGGTATAACTATAATTTCGTTCTCCATTTACATGCCCGTAGTGTCTTTAACCGGCTGCACAAACTGGATCCGCCTCCATTACGACACAACTTTGCCCTTATTGGCTTAAGAATTTAGTCACATACATGACGTATATCTGCTATTTCTCCCGAGAAGCAGGTAAAGCAGTGGTAACTGCTTTGTAGTTAATTTACCTGGTAAAATTAAGTTTAAATAAATGATATAAATACTGTAATAGTACTCGTGAGCTTTGTTTATTTGTTATTAGTTATTGTAATGTTGCACTGCTTTATTTGTTTAATCGTCTAGTCTGTGGAGACATTCAAGTTAATCAAATAAGAATTGCACTGTACACTGTACATGACCATAAAAACTTTGTATCCTTGAAATAAATGTTTTTGATCTTTTCCTTGGCAGTTATCTTTTTACACAGGGCCTCTATGTACACGATAGTTTTTTTTTTCACGACTAACAGTATGGATCAGGAGTTGGTTATTGTAAAAGAAGTAATGTGCATGCAGGTGATATTTGTATAGATTTATCCACACCCTTGTAGCAGTGCTGCCATTGCAGTCAGATCTCGCAAACTAGGAGTATTAGTTGTCTTTATTTCTCTTTATTTCTTGACGCCAACCCTCTCCATTAATCCGGGCTTGGGACTGGCACCTACCTGAGCTGGCTTGCTCCCTTAAGTGGCTGGGTTAGGCTAAACTATATATATATATTTACCAAGACTACAATAAAACATCTCGAAATGTGTAGTCTAGCAAAACGCAGTTTAAAGAAGGTAGCCTACCTGGCGAAATTGCAAACAAATTAAGGGCGTTAGGCAGCCTTTCCAAACCGCTTATCCTACTGGATCGCGGGGGGTCTGGAGCCTATCCCGGAAGCAATGGGCACGAGACAGGGAACAACCCAGGATGGCGGGCCAGCCCATCGCAGGGCACACTCACACACTATTCACTCACGCATACACTCCTATGGGCAATTTAGCAACTCCAATTAGCCTCAGCATGTTTTTGGACTGTGGGGGAAACCAGAGTACCCGGAGGAAACCCCACGATGACATGGGTAGAACATGCAAACTCCACACACATGTGACCCAGGTGGAGACTCGAACCCGGGCCCTAGAGGTGTGAGGCAACAGTGCTAACCACTGCACCACCATGCTGCCCCCTAAATGGAAAACCATTAAATACAAAAGGAAAACAAAAGTGCTGTAAGACTGTATACTTATGTGTATGTTAGTAAAGGCTGTAGCTGACACAACGGACCCCACTAATTAGAAAGGGGTAATTGTACACATGTGGCATCCAGTATGTTCTTCTATAACAGTTTTTTAAAAAAAAAAAAAACTCACATTACACAAATTGGCACTATCAAAACGAGGATTATGGGGAAAATGGGGACTGTGATGGAGATTACATACACGTAGGCATGGTATTTAGTTTTTTTTAATCTGGTCACCTTCCAGAGTAATTGTAAACTAAAACCATCTTCACCCTATTTGATTCTTTATAAATGGACAATCAGTCGTGCAGTAAATGGGGGTATAGAGAGACACAGAGCTTGTCTAACAAGAAACCCTGGGAAGCTAACATTAATAGGGTGGGTATGGATAGCAAAACCATTGATACAGATTACAGATTTATATCTCACCTGAACCCTGGCGGGCTCCGTGCCAATAGGGGTTGGGATTAGGGTTAGTTAACTTAAGTAGTAATATTGATGTGTATATTCTCCTATTCTCCAGTCAGTGAATCGTGAAACGTAATGTTAATATGTTTCTATACCTATATGTTCTGCTTAAAAACCCATAAAGGCAAGCACAGTGTTTAGACATTCTGTTACTTAGACTAGTAAACACTAAGATCCTTCAGCTTTCAATTAACCTGACACAACAGTCTAAACAACAAATGTGTGCCATGTCATTTGTCATCTTTACATCTTGTATCCTTTATATGGTAATTGGATTTTCAAGGTGGAATTGCAGGTCGATCATTTTAAGGATCTAGATGTAAACCTCCCTGGTGTTGCTTTAATATTTTTTTTGCACAATTTGCTTCACACACTTCCTCCAGCAGAGAAGCTTACAATACTACACCCCACCAAATGACTGGATGATGCCTTTTTATTTAAGGTCTGGCTGTGAGCCTCGATTACCGATACACTATCTTCAGGCTCCTGCCGGGATCAGTCAGTATGGTGGACCTTTGGAGGAATGGGTACAAAACCATCAGGAAAGTTTGCAGGTGCTTCAAGAGTATGTGAAGGCTTAGTTGGAGGAACAAGCCACACCACGAAATCGGAAACACAATGAGTTGGTTAATGATTAGGGGTTTGATGAAGGTCAGCTGGTGTGTTTGCGGAACCATGTTCGAGGTAAAATACAGGATCATTGGGATGCCTGTTTGTATATGGTAGTTCGGTGTCCCCAAGATCAGGGTGCAGTTTACTCTGCAACTCCAATGGAGGGGGACGGGGTTGTCCGTCAAGTTCACCGAACAGAGTTGCGTCCAGTACCACAGGGGGTTGTTATGTCAGGGGAAGATGTTCTGGTAATGTCTCCTGAGTCTGGGTTGCCCACAGGGGCAACAGAAATGGAATCGGATGAGGACTCTGTGATTTTACGGGGACAGGGCTGGTGGGAGGGGTCGCAATAGAGCATCCACAAGTAGGCCTCGTATAATGGAGGAGGTTATGTCCCCCCCGAGGTGTAGAGACCAGTTAAACGTTCGGTGAGGTCCACCACTGGTCATCATACCAACCCTTATAAGTTACCACGGTCAGTGAATGATCGTTCGGTTGGGGAGGAAGACCAGTGGTTTGGGGATAGAATTCTTAGCTGTGATCGTTGGGTCATCAATTTCATTTTGGGGGATGGCTTGTAGCCAGGCAATTATAGGCAGGTATAGGAACTGCAGTTCGGACTGGAGGCATAGCCGGGGCGAGATGGCTGTGCATGTTCCGATGGTAGGGCATATTGGCAAAGGAGCAGGCACGGGAAAGACAGGCAGGGTCCTGATAGATTTGGTGGAGCATCGGCGGGCATATTGAATTTGCAGTGTAGCAGCCTTTCTGTTTGCTTGTTTCAGGGGTGAACAATCTTATCCGCAAAGGGCCGGTGTGTATGCAGGTTTTCGCTGCAACTCCCTAATTAGATTTCTAATTAGAGGACTGATTAGCTGAAGAGTCCTCATACCTGGTTTTGAAGAGCTGACCTAAAGGTTACCCCAAAAACCTGTTTTTTTTTTGTTTGAATGGGGCAGTGAGTCATGGGGTAAACTACTGTTCTTTAGGGGTTTTCAAGGTGGAATTACGGGTCGATAATTTTAAGGATCAGGTTGTAAACCTCCCTGGTGTTGCTTTAATATGTTTTATCTGAGGTTGTATCGTGTATTATCAAGCCAGCCGGCTTAGTGGCCTCGGGAGCGGGGTTTAGTGGGAGCAGCTGGCTAGTTTTATTTTCTTTTTTGTTTGTGTCTTTTTCTTTGTTGTATGTATATTTTGGGTTCATTATTAGGCAGGCTGGGCCTTTTGGCACCTGTAGTCTGGGTGCTGGATTGCCCATAGGGGTCTTTTTTATTGCTGTGATTTGCTGTGTCATTCACTAGTGTGATTTGTGCTGGATGTGTTTTTAAGGTTGTGCTGTGGCGTGTACCTGAGCAAACTTTGGGCAACCTGTTCTCTTGTTGGCTTTATTGACAAAGGGTGGATTAGTCTAATTACGGCCTGCTACAAATAGCTGCATATAACGTATAAAAAAAATCACCTTATGGGTGCTCCGTAGGGTAGCAAGATCTTGAGTTTTTTTACAGTACTCGGGTACGTTTTAAAATTTTCGACCAATCAGCAAACATTATTCTGACAGCATAGCTGGGAAACCAATGAAAAGTGAGTGCAACGTTCTAGAACTTGACTTCGGGTTGACGCTCCCTATAAAAGAGCTGGGTACTGCTTCAAGGCGTTCAGTTGGCGCTACCTCCTGATAGAGTAGCACTGTACGGCTCTTGTTCCGTAAAACAACATCAAAAGGATGAAAAAAAAAACAATATTTAAAGAAGACGAAAAAAATCAATTTTTAAAGAAGACGAAAAAAACATCGTCTAAAAAAATAAGCCAAAAAAATAATATCCGAAGAAGGAAAAACATGCAAAGTAAAAAAAACAAACAAAAATAAAAAACAATATCCAAAGAAGAAGGAAAAAAACATCCAAAGGGAGAAAAGAAGAACTGAAGGGCAAACGAGGTAGGAGGAAATACAAATTTCGTTTCAGCACCGTTGGAGTGCCAAGCCGTGAAAAGCATTTGGCCAGAAGACAAGGTAAGTGTTGTACCTGTTATTTTAAAACAGCGCTTTTCAAAATGCTGCTTTATAATCGTTTGAGATCGTTAGCCAGTGTGACAGCTGAAGGCTTTTTGAGTTTACCAACATAAAGTTTTATTTCTGTATTAGGACATTGTCAGGAACAATGATGTGTTCATCGCTATGATGTGGTCAAAAAGCGATGCATTGAATCTTAGAAACATTTGTGATTTTTCAAACGATGCTTTTCCTTTTATTTAATCAGTAAAATTTCCATCGGTTTTATATAGTGCCCCTTGAAATATGTCTTTAGCTCATTTTCCGGGCATTTTACTAGAATGCATCCTGAGAAATACACAAGCTCTGCTGCATTTCCGTGCCTCGATGTTTAGTGCCGAGTATAATTGTTGCAGTTGCCTTTTATATATTCCATGAGACCTGTTGGTACCAAGAGAAGTGTGAGACTGTCAGGGTGAATTTATCATACAATCGCACGCATAAATACCTGAGGGTTGCCAGTCCTTTTGCGTTGTTACAGGAGGACTAGAGCTGACGAGTGTGTTTCTACACACTATCAAGGGCATTGTAGTACAGTTTTCTCAGGTGGGAGAATGCTGCCGATCTCCTATTTGACAATACAGCCCTTGATATATTAGAATATTACAGAACTAGAAGCCTTTTGCAAGGAAGAATGTGAGAAAATCCCAAGTACAAGAACTGAAAGCCTTTCAGCTGGCTATAAGAAGCGCTTGTAAGCTGTGATATCTGGCAGAGGAGGTGTTACTAAGTACTGATTACGTAGGGTGCCCAAACTTTTGCAGAGTGCCATAATAATGTTTTTATTTTGTAATTTTGTTCAATTTATGGCATAAAAAGTAACTATTCATCAATGTTTGCTGAAAATATTGTGTATTTTCCCCCCAGTTCCTAAAGAGACTGTATTAACTGATATTGTTGCTTTTGTAATTGAAAAGATGTTATTTGTCAAGGGGTGCCAAACCTTTGCATAAGACTGTACACAGTGTGTGTATGTGTTTATGTGAGTGTGTGTCTGTGTGTGTGTTTATATATATATATATGTGTGTGTGTGTGTATATATTTCTGTATATGCATGTGTATATATATATTTATATATAGTTCACACACATTCAAACTTATTTGAATACACATTCAAAATAATTTTTATTATTATTATTTTCGTTTTTTTTTTTTTTTGTGTTTTAAAATGTTTTATTTTTGCAATGGAAATAAAAATAAAGCAGTTCTCCATAAAGGAGGGATGGTGGATGGAATATATATATACATATATATAAAATAATTGTCACACAACCTGGGTGACATGCCTTGCCTGCTCACCCAGTTTTAGTGCACCTTAGTTATTCATAATGACCATCTAGTCTCGATACACCCATGAATATATATGTATATATATATATATATATATATATAGTTTTTCTGTTTTTTTTTTGCAATAGACAATAAAAATAACGCAGTTCTCCGTAAAGGAGGGATGGTGGATGGAATATATATATACATATATATATATAAAATAATTGTCACACAACCTGGGTGACATGCCTTGCCTGCTCACCCAATTTTAGTGCACCTTAGTTATCCATACTGACCATCTAGTCTCGACACACCCATATATATATATATATATATGTATATATATATAGATATTTTTTCTTTTTCTTGTGTTTTTTTTTTCGCAATGGATATTAATAATAAAGCAGTCCTCCGTAAAGGAGGGGTGGTGGAGGGAATATATATATACATTTATATAAAATAATTGTCACACAACTGGGGTGACATGCCTTGCCTGCTCACCCAATTTTAGTGCACCTTAGTTATCCATAATGACCATCTAGTCTCGATACACCCATAAATATATATGTATATATATATATATATATATATATAGTTTTTTTTTTTTTTTGCAATAGACAATAAAAATAACGCAGTTCTCCATAAAGGAGGGATGGTGGATGGAATATATATATACATATATATAAAATAATTGTCACACAACCTGGGTGACATGCCTTGCCTGCTCACCCAATTTTAGTGCACCTTAGTTATCCATACTGACCATCTAGTCTCGACACACCCATATATATATATATATATATATATATATATATATATGTATATATATAGATATTTTTTCTTTTTCTTGTGTTTTTTTTTCGCAATGGATATTAATAATAAAGCAGTCCTCCGTAAAGGAGGGGTGGTGGAGGGAATATATATATACATTTATATAAAATAATTGTCACACAACCTGGGTGACATGCCTTGCCTGCTCACCCAATTTTAGTGCAACTTAGTTATCCATAATGACCAACTAGTCTCGATACACCCATAAATATATATGTGTGTATATATATATATAGTTTTTTTGTGTTATTTTTTTGCAATAGACAATAAAAATAACGCAGTTCTCCATAAAGGAGGGATGGTGGATGGAATATATATATACATATATATAAAATAATTAATGTCACACAACCTGGGTGACATGCCTTGCCTGCTCACCCAATTTGAATGCACCTTAGTTATCCATAATGACCATCTAGTCTCGATACACCCATAAATATATATGTATATATATAGTTTTTTTTTTTCGCAATGGACAATAAAAATAACGCAGTTCTCCGTAAAGGAGGGATGGTGGATGGAATATATATATACATACATATAAAATAATTGTCACACAACCGGGGTGACATGCCTTGCCTGCTCACCCAATTTTAGTGCACCTTAGTTATTCATAATGACCATCTAGTCTCGATACACCCATAAATATATATGTATATATGTATTGTTTTTTTTTTTTTTTTTTTGCAATAGACAATAAAAATAACGCAGTTCTCCATAAAAGAGGGATGGTGGATGGAATATATATATATACATATATATAAAATAATTGTCACACAACCTGGGTGACATGCCTTGCCTGCTCACCCAATTTTAGTGCACCTTAGTTATCCATAATGACCATCTAGTCTCGATACACCCATATATATATATATATATATATATATATATATATATATATATATATATATATATATATATATATATATATATATATATATATATATATATATATATATATATATATATATATATATATATATATATATATATATATATAGTTTTTTTTTTCTTCGTAATGGACAATAAAAATAACGCAGTTCTCCGTAAAGGAGGGATGGTGGATGGAATATATATATACATATATATAAAATAATTGTCACACAACCTGGGTGACATGCCTTGCCTGCTCACCCAATTTTAGTGCACCTTAGTTATCCATACTGACCATCTAGTCTCGACACACCCATATACACACCCGAAGCTCTGATCTCAGATCAGTTCCATGCCTCCAGAATCTAATGTTACCCTCAAGGAAGAAGGGAAGCTATGATGAGTAAAAAAAAGGTTATTAGAGTGTCCTGTCAGCGTTGGGCTTCTTCGGCCTCCGCCATTGATTTTTCGGTTTCAGGATGGAAAGTACAAGGTGGCTCTGTGTTGATGAATAATCCAGGAAAAAAATGCCACAAAGGCATGGAGTCACACCAGTGGAGTCTTATCCTTGCAATAAAGACCCCTGTATGACCTTTGCTGAATATTTCCAGTTTAGTGGAGCTGATCTGTGAGTAATGCAGTTATGCAGCAGTTTCTGATGGTTTCCGGTTTTGCAGGTGGTGTCCTTTTCAGCTTGGAGGAGGGAGCCTCCTTCTGGAACCAGATGTTGACCTGGAGAATCGTGAGTGACGTTTCCGATTAGCATACCTGATCTCCTTGCCCCGCCACGGGGCTCTGGTGAAATGTAACTATTCAGTGACCCGTATCTTTCAGTTCTTCGCTTCCATGATCTCGACCTTCACCTTGAACTTCTTCATGAGTATCTACCACAACAAGCCGGGAGATTTTAGTAACCCAGGTCTCATCAACTTTGGACGCTTTGACAACGATGTAAGTTTCCCATTTCTGTCGGTGTTGTGATGTAGATTGTCATTTTTAAAAGTCTGTAGATGGAATCTTGAAAATCAAAATATTGGGCATCGGTAATTGATCTGGTTGTCTTGGCCAATGGTATGCTGTCCGCAAGTCAAGTAGCTCTTGGGAGATGTCGGCCGTTACCCTCTGACATTGGTTTCCTGCCTCCCGTTAGTCAGTGGGGAAAATGTGATGTTTATGGATGTCTGGACAACTTAGAGTGGAGAGCATTTTATAATCATTACCTCGTTTGGGAAAGGCGAAAGAAGACGGTATAATTTTGACCAAAATCCAGAATGAGACCAAGTTCACACTGTTCCCGAACATGTTTTGGTCTTTCCTGTCCGTGCCGTTCAAGAAGGGGCTGATCTGTGAACTTTATGGGGAAACAAGGGTGAGAGAGAAAAGGATGAGCTGTTATTTCCAGAAAGGGCTCGACTCGGTACCCTGTCACATGAGCAGTGATGTATTTTTACCTGCCTTCTGGTCACATGGGTTGGAAAGGAAACCATGAAACGTTTGTTGGGGGACTTGGACACAGCCCCCACCCCGCAGCGCATGACTTTCCTGGGAGGCCCCCTGGGCTGGAAATATAGTCATCACCTCGGTGGACATGAGTACCGCGCTGTTTTAGTTGGGCCTCCTGGTTTAGGTAGGCATGTTAGCCATGGTTGTGGATGTTTCTCGTTACAAGAGAGGCACCTGTAGCAGTTTACATGGTATGCAGATACGGTTGTTTATTTTATTTTTTTTAAACGCAGCAGAATTTTTCCCGCCTTCGGTGCCTGAAGTTTTTGAAACGTTTGCCCCGGATGCCCACTGTATGCTTCCTGTAGGATCACAACACGTTCACCATTTTTTTAAAAATTATACACTACTGTGCAAAAGTCTTAGGCAGGCAAAGAAAATGATATTTAGATTATCCTCGTGTTGGTGTAAAACTATGATATTATGCCTGTGAAAGTGTGTCAACTTCGCCATTTCAGAACCTCTGCTAAAATCATCCTAGTATTTGCAGCGACCGTCCAATGCAGCCATGTGTTTTTTTTGACTTGGCCACCAGCACACCTCATACAGCTAGTCAGTCTCTCACTGACTTTTTAAGCCAGTATATTTAACTTTTTTTAATTCAGCTGTTGGTGAAATTTAACAAAATCATGGAACGGCTGAGGTGCCCCTGAGGAGAAGTTTGGGAACTGAAGCGGTGTTCATCTAGCCATCCAACTAGATATCAGTAACTTTTTAGAAAATAGAAGAAATTACTCTATATATATATATATATATATATATATATATATATATATATATATATATATATATATATATATATATATATAAAATAAAATTAAATAAAAAAAAAAGAGGCAAACAAGAGGTGCCCCCATGTGTGTAGTCCTGTAGGGTGTGATGTTGTCATTTGCATGTTTGACTGGAGGATTCTGGGTATTGATTTTTTTTTCTTTTTTTTTACCCCCCCCCCTCAGAGCACGGAGTACTACCTGTATGAGATTCCTCTGTTTATCGTCATGGGAGCCTTCGGTGAGAGAGAGAGAGAGAGAGGGAGCGTCTTATTGTGGAAACCCAAACCTTGCTCTTTTACATCTTAACGGACTGGTTCTGTTTCTGGTTTTCTCATGCCGGGCCCATGTCTCTTTCCCCCCCGCAGGTGGATTGCTGGGAGCACTGTTCAACGTCCTGAACTACTGGCTCACCATCCTCAGGATCAGGTGTGCCTGTGTGCGTGTGCCTGTGTGCGTGTGTGTGCCTGTGTGTGTGTGTGTGTGTGCGTACTTCTGTGCGCATGTGTGCCTGTGTGTGTGTGTGTGTGTGCGTACCTCTGCCTGTGTGTGTGCACGTAAGTGAGGCCTGTTTGGTTTTTACTGTGTCACGCCTGTCTGAAACTTAGGCATCTTAACACTTGAAATTAAATAATTAAATAAATATATCCCGAGACTGTGGGGCTGACCTTGAAACTGCCCCACACTGGTTTGATGCAAATGAAAGTTGTCCCACAACAAAATCATTAGCTGAGCCACCATGCCCCCCCCCCCCATCCCCAGGTATATCCACCGGCCCTGCCTGCAGGTGATCGAGGCCATACTGGTTGCTGCCGTGACGGCCACTGTGTTCTTCACTATGATCTACTTCTCCAACGACTGCCAGCCCCTGGGGGAGGATCAGCTGGAGGAATACCCCTTGCAGGTAAGGCAGCTGGAGGTGGGCTCTCTGTGATTTCATTGGCTGAACAGCTGAGAGGGTGTGTATCCTGTCCTCAGGCCTGAACCTCCACTTATCCCTCTCACAGCTGTTCTGTGCTGATGGCGAGTACAATTCCATGGCCACGATCGTCTTCAACACCCCGGAGAGGAGTGTCCGCAGCCTGTTCCACAGCCCCGCAGGTCCGTGGAGTTTCCAGCACGTGTTTCAGGGCAGGATGGGTCGTGACCTGAAGCCGGATTGGTCGCCCCTGTTGTGCCCTTCTTCTGGAAGAGATTATAATTACAGTCCGTTGTCCATCTTTAGAATGAACACCTGTGTTTGATATTGGTGACAGGCTGGCTAGGTCCGGGGCAGCTGTTTGAACAGTCAGACTCGTCTGCCACCTCTGTCGTGTCGTAGGTTTGTTTACGGGCCGCTTCTGGCTGATTGTTTTCCCAGACAGACAGCTAAACCCATACACACAATCCTCCTCAATTATTCAAGGCTTCCCTCATTTGGGATGGGGGGACTGTCACCCTGCCTGGGGAGAACAGGAGCGCTTCTCAAGTGCCCTGACGAATGCCACCGTAGGCAAGTTCGAACGGCACTAAACTGTGTTCATCCATGCCCTCTAGTGGATGAAAGACATACCAAAGTAACATGGCTTGGTCTTGATCGGCTCCAAATTGCACTTTACACCAGGTAGAAAAATGGAAATGATCATATGAAAAATGCCATTCATCATGAAATAATTTCTGTACACCTGTATCCTCATTACAAGGGTGAATCAAGTAAAACTAGCTGGTTTCGCTAGATTAGCGTTCTTGGGGATCAACTACATGATCAACATTTTAGCAAAAACGTGGGAAACACTGACTTAGGTGATGAATTCCACCACCACCACCCCCCCCCCCCCCCCGGCAGGTTCCTACAATCCCGTGACCCTGGGAATCTTCACCATCACCTACTTCTTCCTGGCCTGCTGGACATACGGCCTGACTGTGTCCGCCGGGGTCTTCATCCCCTCGCTGCTCATCGGCGCCGCCTGGGGGCGGCTCTTTGGCATTTTGCTGGCCTCCATTACGCCGCACAATTCCATACAGGTACATCAGGACGGGTCGCCGTTCCTGGGGAAGCGCCGTATAGCCGGTGAGGCGGCGTGGTCCGCTGGCGGAGGAGGGGCCGTCACGATAGCAGAACTCTTCCCTCAGCAGAGAGAAACCTCACAGTGGCGACGTTTTCCACTGACCTTGATTTTTTTGCACATTTTGAAGAAGCAAAACTGAAAATCCGTTAATGGGTACGATTATATTTCAGGAGGACAAGCCCTCAAACGCTTTCAGTTTGATTGAAGTGGTTTTTGTGGCGATTCGCAAAACTGAAATGGAAGCCGATTTTGCGAACTTGTTGCTGTGTAGGACACGATGACTTGGTTCTAGAGCTCGTATCTCATGAAAAGCTCAATCCATGTTGAGGCACGGAATCATAAATTGCAGGTGTTGTTTCCATGATGTTACTTAATGGAAACACCCTTTATGCAATTTCACTTTGTCAACAAATTTGCTTGTTTGTGCAGAACTTTAATGGAAACGCTGCAGGTTTTGATATATTAAGGAAATTGAACGGGGTCTTTAGAAGTCAGAGGGCCTCCTTCAACACCCGCTTTAGATTGATTTCCTCTTTGTTGTCCAATCAGATTTACTCTTTAAGCAGTCACGTGACTCTTTGAAGGTGCCCTATTGGTTAGTGCTGTATCGATTTCCTGAGCCGCCCAGCGTCATGTCGGCATAGATGTAGTTTAACATAATGTTTGTTGGAAGTAAAGCCCCCTCGAAGTTTTTGAATGAGCATGTTTTATGATTTGTGGCGTTTCGTTTGACAGACCTTGGCCGACCCTGGGAAGTACGCTCTGATTGGAGCCGCCGCCCAGCTTGGTGAGTGTCCGTCCGCGGTCAGCCTGCTTTTCAGAGCTCGTCTAGAGGTGCATGGAGGCACATGAGGCTTCGGGTTTGCGTCTGTTTACGAAGGTCTTTGCCAGGTGGGATCGTGAGGATGACCCTCAGCCTGACTGTCATCATGGTGGAAGCCACCGGAAATGTCACCTACGGCCTACCCATAATGCTGGTTCTGATGACGGCGAAGATCGTGGGCGATTATTTCGTGGAGGTCAGTGTTGACGTTTCGGGTTGGAGCGGGTTGGTCCATTTGGCATTATGTGTGAGCCTGTCAGTGAGTGATGAGCTCATCGCCTTTCAGACCGTGCAGAACTTGGAATCGGGCCAGTCGTGTTTCGTTAACTGCTCCGGTCTCATGTTTGCTTTTGGTGTGGGTGGTGCAGCTAGCCACCAGTCTGACGCCATCTTTTTTTCATCTGTCCTTCCAGTGACTGATTTTGAGAACCCTTCCGTTGTTTTTGCACAGCTGTCTAACTTAAGGTGGCACATCATGCTGTGACAGCTCGTTTCGCTTCTCTGTTCCTCAATGTGCCAGCAAATCTGCTTAGAGGAAGTAAAACTTCAAGGGGTGGCAGCTTGTGAATGTTGTGCAGATGTGATCCTAAGCTCTTCTGAGTGACTCGAATTTTCCCACAGGGGCTATACGACATCCACATCAAGCTGCAGAGTGTGCCCTTCCTGCACTGGGATGCCCCAGCCACCTCCCACTCCCTGACTGCCAGGTATATTGCCCCCTACAGGATTTTCCCTGCTAATGCTTCAATGAGCCCAGTACACGCCTTTAGCAAGACATTGGTGCTTCATTCTCACTGTATATTCAGGTTTGGTGTGTCTGTCCATTCAGGGAGGTTATGAGCTCTCCAGTAACCTGCTTCAACCTGGTGGAGAAAGTGGGCACTATTGTGGATGTGCTCAGCAACACCTCGACCAATCACAACGGGTTCCCTGTAGTCTCCGGGTTGAGTGATGGCTGTGAGGTATGTCCCTCCCACTAGGGGTGATTTTGTTTTCCTGGAGATTTGTCACATGATGTACTTTGGGGCTTTGCTAATCTGAATTTTGTGCTCTTAGCCAGGGAAAATCTGTGGCTTAATCCTGCGTTCCCAGCTTATCGTGCTCCTGAAACACAAGGTGAGTGTGACCTAAGGTTCCTGCAGAGGTCAGCTGAATAAGGAGCATGTCTGTCCACACTAACACCTATCAGGGTGCTTGGTGTATATGCATGCCTGTGAATGACAGTGCAGCTGACCAATGAGGGGTTTGATTATTGAATACCTGGATGTGACTGGCAGTGCGATTGACCAATGAGGGGTCTGTTTACTGCGTACACGGTTGCGAATGTCAGTGCAGCAAGCCAATGAGAAGTGTGCTCATCCACGTTGTGACCGGTGTACTCTTTTCAACCAGGTGTTTGTGGAACGGGCTCGTTCTCGTCTCAATCTGCGCAAACTGCAGCTGAAGGACTTCCGGGATGCCTACCCTCGCTTCCCTCCGATCCAGTCCATCCATGTGTCCCAAGACGAGAGGGAGTGCATGATGGACCTGACGGAGTTCATGAATCCCACCCCCTACACTGTCACGCAGGTACTAGTCTCAGTCTCAGCCTTGGTCTTGGTCCTTGAGAACCAGAGACACATTTGACTAAACAGTCATGTTCTGCGACTGTGTTCTTCTGCCTCTTTTTCAGGAGACGTCGCTTCCTCGTGTCTTCAAGCTGTTCAGGGCCCTTGGTCTGCGGCACCTCATTGTGGTGGACAGTGACAACCAGGTGCGTCTGCCTTGCGAGGTCCTCAGGCCTTCGTCATCTCCAGCACATATCTCCATTCTCATTGTAAAATTCGAAAATTACTGCATCGGTTTTCAGCCAGTGGCCGTTGGGCATCCATCTAGATCAAGGTTATCACCCTGGTTTCCTGTGCTACTCCCACCCCTCCCTCATAACATAACCAGCTATCTATGCCCTGTTCTACGTACCAATCATGTTCCCGGTGCCCAGGTGGTGGGACTGGTGACGCGGAAGGACCTGGCCCGTTACCACCTGGGCAAAGACGGCCTGGAGGAGCTGCAGCTGGCACAGACGTGATGCGTGGAAGGCGACTGCCGCGCTGCTCACCAGGCCAACCCCCCCTGCCCCCAGTCAGCCCCCGCCAGAACCCGCACCGGTCGTGCATTTCAGCAAAGTCCGGAACCCGGGATGCCAATGACTGACTTTCTGGTTTCGTTCACCGAGGGTTGGTTGTGATGGGGGAGGGGATCGATTCCATGTGTGTTTTGCGACTTTTTGTTGCCCCCTCCCAGTTTGCACATAAAATAATTTATCCGTTATGTTTTTAAAGCACTTCAGAGAGAGAGTGAGTGTGTGTGTGTGTGTGTGTGTGTGTGTGTGTGTGTGTGGTTCTACACACACTTGGGTGTCAGTCCCGCTCTGTGGTCATTTGCAAAGCTTTGGTAGCATTGTGATATACATTAGTGTAAATGTGTAAAAAGCATTTCAAGCTGTGTGTGTGTGAGAGAGAGAGAGAGAGAGAGAGAGAGAGAGATTAGCCAGGCCAATAACGTTCCTCTTTTACTCAGAGTTTTTTGAGTGTGGTCTATTGACAGAGGGTACCACAGTTTTCTTGTGACTTTAGTTTTACTTTAGGGGAAGTTAATTTTCCTCTCCCAGATAATTGTCTTGCACATTGTACCATTAACCAATGCCTCCCACCCCTCCCATGCCAGTGTAGGTAAGACCAACCCTGCCCCCCCCCCCCCCCCCCGGAAAAACCCTGACTCGCTTTGACCTTTTTCTCTCATGCTGGATGCTAGCGGTTTTTAACATACAGTGTTTTTTCTCGTGAATTCGCCCATTGGCTGACTGCCACACTGCCTGCGTCCTCCCCCACCCACGCCAGTACGTGACAGTATGTATCCCCCCCACCCCGGGTGATTCTCCAGGTCCTGTGTTTTTGATGGCGATTTGTCTCTTGTTGCGCCGTACAGCCTCTAGGTGGCAGAAACCCTGGTTTCTGATATATACCTGAATAAATTATGCAAATCGGGGTCAGGTTTACATGGGTCGGGTGCCAAACAATGCCAGTAGTGTGTGTGTGTGTGTGTGGGGGGGTGACTTCACAGGTGCTCTCCTGAAAATGTGTGTATATCATTGTTTTTAAATGGCACTTACTGAAAGCAGAGTGGGGTTCAGGGCAGCTTAATGATTTGCAAGGTGACCATGGGTCGTGTTTGGCCAAGGGGGCGCTAGTGTGTTGAGGAAAGGAACTTATTCTGGTCTTTGCAGGCTGTGCTAGAAACCCAAACCCACCCCCATGGCTGTATGTGGCTCCGCACTTTAAATGCTTCTTACCCCACCTCGTTTCCCATCTGCGCCCTACAACTTACAAATCCTTGCAATGTCACGTGCAAGGGGGCCCCCTACTGGCCAAGCAAGGCCCTACAGTCGCTGGTGCCCTTGGGGGTCCAGCCGTACAGTTTTTGCCAACAGCAGAGTTTACACTTTGACTAGTTATGTGCTGTTTAGTTATTTTGTTTTTAATTAAGGTGAACTTGCCTAAGTGACCCTGATCAGTTAAATAGGGTTTTTACCCACCCAACAAGCCTATCGAAAATGGACATACCAGTTAAACGGTAAACGATGTGAATCCCTTATCAGATTTTGATTTTATTCTGAATATTAAATGTCGTGTTTTAACTCAACCTTAAATAAATTAAAGTATCTCCATTTTAAAGAGCACTGTGACTGGATGAGAGAATTGTTTCGGCGTTGGCAAGTACCACCTTAGCGTACATTTATAGAAACGGCTGAAATATACTGGATAATTTTGCATAATTTTTATTTTGCCAAGCTTGATTTTCTTCTGTGATTTCTGAAATCTAATAAAGGTTTTGATGCATATGCCTATTTGTATTGCACGAGTCAGTCATGCTGTTTAATAAGAATCATTTGTATTTATACAAACAATGATAAAAAAATTATTGTATTAAATGGCGTGTTTGATGATACTGCTGGTGACTCCGTGGCACTCTTTGAGCAACGTGTCCGTATCCTAATTTTCTACCTTCTGACACACAAATTCTCAGACTAAATGAGATTACTGCAGTCCCGTTGCCGGGGTAATGCAATTGTTTAGGTGGATGTCGCTGAATGCATTTCAGTGGGAGGTCCAGAAAGCCTGGGACGCGATTTGACGGGGTAGAAATGAGATGAACGGTTCTGTTGTACCTTGCAGATTTGTACCTTGCAGATTTCCCTCGATTTGCTTATTAGTTGCTGGAAATCAATATTTAAAAAAAAATGTGCGTTGAACATGCCTTTCCATCCCGATCCATGAACCCAGTTTTCCCAGATATCAGCAAAACAATGAGAAATTCTATATATAAAAAAAAAAAAATCAACATTTGATTAAGTTTTATTAATGCTTGCTTTCATGTTAAAAAATTTTGGTGCACAATTTAATTTTTTTTTTAACACACAACATTTGGTTGAAATTGTAACGTGGAACATCAAGTCTGGGGCGCAGTTAAGGGGGGGAGATTAGGACAGTAAAAAACTTGGAACATAACTGCATTGGTGTGGGTTTGTGGCCCAATATGATATGCATTCATGGGGCCCAAATTCTCTAGCAGAATCACAGCATAGATTTCTTTGTATATTTTTTAGGTTTAAAGGACTCCGGAGATTGAGATATTGTGTTTTTAAAGTTTCCTTGGACTCCCACAGTAAATTTTACAGAGCTGGGGTCTCCATAACTTTTGCTGTGCAATAAATTTTGCTGACTGGGAAAGGGGGGGGGGGTTCCCCAAGATTTTTGCCGGCTCGCCTACCCATCGGCTCACCTTGAAAATGCCCAAAATGCCACCTGGCTGTTCAGCCCTGCTATAAAGTTGCAGAAAGACACGACGTTGTACTGTGACCTTACGATGTTACAGATCCGAGAAATAGCGTACTAAGCAGCACGTGTTTCCCTGCTGTGTTAAGGTGGGCCTTAGAAACCCATAACGCACTAATGCAGCTCTGGATGGCGGGCTATGCGTCAGTAATGCTGTCAGAGAAGATTCACTCATTAGTCTGATGTGAACTTAATCAGATTATGGGTCCTTTTTAGTCGCAGAATACAACATAATCCATGGCAAATGGACATCGGTGCCGTCTTTATGATGTTATGCTGACAGTGCCTTTAATCCCACCCCCCACCCCCCACCAATCCCTTTCCCAACTTCATGTTGTCTCTTAATCCTGTATGTTTCAGTAATATGAAGACGGAATTTCAGTATTCTCTGTTGCGGTTGTTTTATTTTTATCTCGCGAGTTTCATGCATTTTTAAGAACCGCGCAGAACATCAGTTAACTCTGTGCTGCTGGAATCCTGAGGATTGCCTTGATGGGTAGTGTAGGAGTTGAAGGATTTGCGTAGTCAGATTTAATTTTTTAAAAAGGAAATCTATTAAAAAGTAACATGCAAAGTAGTTTATTATTATTATTTTTTTTTTTTTTTACATAAGAATTTCAAGAGAAACTGAGAGCCTCGTTTTAATGGGCTTGTCTGGTAAAGTTAGTTTGACACTTGTACTGCATGTATTATTAAACATTTATCTATCCATCCATCCATCCATCCCGGCTCCGTCAACATGCAAACTTCAGTAATTCAAAACACTTAGTATTGAGCTTCCATTGTGAGCCTTAGCAGCCAATAAACAAACCGCCAATAATGAATATCACAGGCTTTGGTGATGGACACAGACTTCCAGACACGCCCCATATTCCTGACGCATTCCTCACCATGACCCTGTCTACTTCACATTCGCAGCCCAATATTTCATTCAAACTGGAGTTCGAAAGCTTGTTGGAGCCGAATGGACAATTTTAAAGACCAACATGGCAGAAAATTCAGTTCTGAAAGAAAGGAAGTTTCGATTTTTAATGAACTTATGAGATGCAGCAGAGATTCATCTTACCCTCAGTAATCTTTAGTTATAGCTTTCAGGGACTGGGATATAGATAATTTAGAAATGTGCTGCTTTTTAAAACACTAAGTAGGATTCCAATACTTTTCCAAGACACGGTATAATAGTATAATGTATTGTTGGTGCGCTGTGGGAGGGAGGTGCTGTCCTGGCAGGGGAGACAGGTGACTGAAACCTTTTGTAGCGATTTGTTCCGCCTGTCTGTTGGGCAGAATTTAGTTTGCTCTCTTTGTGCTTCCAGTAAATCTAGGTCCCGTTCCCATCATACCAGCAAGTCCGTGCAGGGTGGATCTCTGGCTAATCTCTTTTGTTGTTTGATTCCCTCCACGGAGGAAAAAAAAAAGAACTCGAGGTCACCTGCGGTTCCGAACCACATCTCCAGCAGGTCAGTGATCTCAGAGTAGCACATGCCGTTTATAAGCCAAAAGAAAAATGGTTGAAAAGTACGACACCTGTGTTATTCTATTTTGGTATTTAAGTGACAGAATTCCACTAAAGGTGAATTAAAAACTTGCTTAATTTATTGAGAAATGCTGAAGAAGTAAATGAACAAAGGATGAGAGAAGCTGCTGGAATCTGAAGCAGACATGATGCAGGTTCGAAACTGCACAGTTTTGATCTGGAATATGGGACACAATCCACATTATAAGCACTGAGCTAAATGCCAAGTTTTAAATGGCTATTTATCTATTACAACCATTGTTTCAGTGAAAGTTGTATGCAGATGTTTATTACTTAGTAATAAGGCAATATTTGGCTCAACTATGGTTTGTCTGTTACTAATGAAATAAACTTTTCCTATATATAGAGACACAGGACTTTTCTCACTTCTGATCTAAACCATAATTTAGTCTGTTCTTATTTAACATGACACTATAATAAAAATACATCCGAAGTTAAAAATCCTGGAAGACTGCGTCAAATAGAGCAGCAGAGCACCGCCCCCAAACAGCCTCTGTGGGGCAGCAGTGAGCTCAGAGTGCATCCCCCCCCCAGGAGGCAGTGTTAGGAAGAGCAGGCTGCTGTGGGACTTGCTGGTGACCCCAGGGACTTGGTCTTGCCGTTGTCCTCTAAGGCCTGGGCGAAAAGGGCAGGGTTACGGCTGGAGTGCCGCTGGCGTCTCACAAAGGGAAAGACACTGGGGCATGATGGGAAGGAGAACATGTTAGCGTTCCGCTAACACTTGTGGCACTGCCTTTTCTAAGTCAGCCATGTTGGAAAATCCTTGACTACCGTGGAATTACAAACAGAAACTGGAGAGCATCACAGGGGACGCAAAAGCAATTAACATTACAGAACTCTGTGTAGTCTTAGTGACGAAGCTAAGCTGAAGCCAGCAGTTCACACTAAGCCCAAAAATCCCTGGAATTAATCGTTAACAACCCCAGAAACAGAACCTGTGTGTATCCCACACCAATATGAGTCTTATCCCCTTATATAAAATACATGGAATATATTACAGAAAGACCCCTTTTATAGAAGATAATAGTTTTACCTTTTTTTGGTCTCTTGTGGTTCTATGGCTCTAGCCAGCATGTTTTTGTAGAGATCGGACTTTAAATAGCGGGCGTAGGAGTCCTGAGGGTGAGAGGAGAGGCCGAGAGCCCGTTTTAATGAAGCTGTCATCCACTTTCATGGCTGTGCACAGTTAATGCTCCTACCTTCTTCATCAGGAAATAGATGTGCATCTGGGCGTCATCCAGGACAAAACGATGTGGGCTTTTCATGCCCTGCAGGGTCTTCTCCATGGTCTTGCTGTCCACGTTTACCCACTTGCTGGCTCCCGGGGCCAGGAACTGCCTGGGGGGAAGGAAGTGATGAGCCTGAGCTTTGCAGTCCCACTGGGAGTAAGCAAGTGCCACATCAGGGCCTGCTCTAAATTCAACTGGGATGCAAACTGTCCCACTGGGCCACAAGGTCGCACTCACTTGTAGACCTCTTCCACCTTCTGCGGGATCGTAGCGCTCTCGCCGTGCCGGATGTCCTCACAGGCCTCCCAGAAACAGAGGTTCTCCACTGTGAATGAAACAGCGCATGCATCAGCTACCTGCAGGAGGCGCTCATCACGATGCCAATATGGAGGAGAATTGCCTTTCATAGAGGGATCATGATTATTAATTTAGCAGATGCTAGATCCTATTTTTTTTTTTTTTTGAGAGGGCAGGGTCAGTCAGTCCCTGGAGTAACTGATCGACGGCCCAATAGTGAGGTCACTCAGCTGACTCTGGGATTTGAGCTGATGACCTCCTGCAATGAATCCCAATCTGCTGAGTCACACACTGCCCAAATAGGCCCGCAGTGATCAAATAATGAATATGATTCTTACTTGCTGACGATGCCTCCATGAAGCTGATCTACTTGGGCGGGGGGGTCTACATGCTGCTCACCACTGAACTCCTTCTCCAGGTACTCCCTGAACTTGCACCGTCCCAGAGGGTCCCTAAGGAGCTCCGTGAAGCCGAACCCCCATCGTTCCACCCGCAGCTTGGTGGGTGTCTCCACCCTGCACCAGGAGGCGTGGAAGTGAAGAGACGACAGTCACCTCTGGGGGTGTGGCCCTGAAGAGGCAGGATGGGGCGCGGTAACGCACACTCACATGTCGGCATTCAGCGTCCAGAGTGCCGTGTCATCTGTTATCCAGGGGTTGCTGGGGGGGCAGCCTTGCATCATGGGGTCATGGTTCAGGTACTGCTCGCTGAACTTAAGGAAGCTGAACACAGAAGACCAGCCATTCCCAGTTTTAGTCCTACTTTCTATAATCCTTGCAAGTCATCAAATATTCAGGTTCAATGCTGGCATATTCCAGCAAACTGGAGCTCGAAATGGTGACGAAATGATTATACGTCATTGAACCCTATAAGGAAATTCTCTTTTCATCTCCTCCATCTTGCTCTCCATAGGTGAGAGAAAGCTTGGTAGCAAAGGGCAGCTGCCCGTAGAGGCTCCCAGGAACCTGGGGGTTAAGGGCCTTGTTCAAGGACCCACAAGTGTGCTGAAGCCAGGCTTGAACCGGCGACCTTCTGATCAATATTAAGTAATTATTTGCAGTTAAATACAGTTCAATTCAGTTTAATAGTCAACCGGTTTCAATATTAGTTAGGCATCATTAATCCAGGATATGTGTGACTCTGAGATTTATGGTGAAAGATGGATGGGCAGATGGACGAAAGAACGAAATAACGAGGTTAGATTTTCACAAAGAGCAGTCCCCAGCATTTTTGTCAGAATTAACATGAAATAGATCCCCCCCCCCACCAATCAGAGGCACAGTATACAGAATACCCAGAGATATCCCCCAGTTAGGGACTAATGTGGACTGGTGTCGAACCAGTGGTCCCCCAGCTATGCTGGGACTGAGGCTGAATCACAGGTGTTGGGGGGGGGTAGGTGGGGGAGGCTGTTATCCAACCTTTCCAGGCAGATGGAGGACTTGACCCTCGAGCGGCCCAGGGATTTCCTGATGTGTTCAATCTGGTGTCGGGAGCCATGAAAAATCACACGGGGAATATAAGAGTCAGAAAAAAGGCACAGCATGGTACACATCCAAGCCCTGATAAGAGCCATGCTGTTGTACCTTTAAACAGAATTTGTCAATATCTGAGAGCCAACAAAAGAAAACGACAACACAGATGTAGATCCTTCCGAAGCAATTTTCTTATGACAGCATTCTTAAGAGCCCACTTAATCACCCTCTTTGGTTGTTCTTGGCAACCATCCCATCAGCTGAAATAGGTTCACTCTAAATTCTTTCAGGCTTACCTCTCTTTTGTAGTAGTCCGCGTTCTGTTCTGTAAAGAAGGAAGAAACAAAACCGTCTCTAAACATGATATAAGCCACATGTTTATGGGAGTTTTACTTGCGCAAAAATGTTCTGAGGGCACAAGGTTCATTGGTTCAGAGAGATAACCAATCAGACTGTAGAAGTGGTGGATACAGGCAACTAGAGGAGGGGGGGGGGTCAACCAATCAGATGTCTTGTTCCTGCCTCCTCTAGTTCCTTAGACCCACCTCCTCTACAATCTAATTGGTTATCTCTCTGAACCAATCATTTTTCCTTCTGCCCTCAGAACATTTTTGTGAGGGTAAAACTCCCACGAGCGAATCACATGCAAGGAATCAGACAGTAGGAATTCTGCTCACACTCAGCTCCTGGCTTTACTAAGCAGACATCCAGTCTAGAAACCATGAATAATATAGCACTATTACGAGTATGTATTGTGGGACTGCTGACGTACTTACGTTAGCATGGAAAACGAGAGCAGGAAGTGAGGAAGAAGTGAGACAGAAAGATGAGCACAACGAAGTGCTGTCACACTCACACGAGCTTCCCTCGGATGCCCTCCACCAAAAACACTGATTATCACTTCACTTCCTTGGGTAATTTGGGGCCCAAGGCAACAGCCTATTCTGCCTATAGCTGCCATATATATATAGATATTAATATACATATTTTTTCTTCATGACTTTGATCTTATCTAGGCCCCGAGCGGCTCTCTTGTTTGCCCGGATCCGGTCCTGTGACTGACAGAGGCGATAAACAGCAGGTACTGGCATTACGGAAAAAATGTATATGCTTAATAAAAAGCTCAGACCAGCTGGACTCGGGAGTTGTGCCGGTTCCTTCGCTCAGGGCCTTGTTCTTGAACGCTGAATGTTCCGGCTGCAGAAAAATCAGAGGGTGAGAAATCCTTAGCTGAACTTCAGATGAAGAGTGAGCTCGTTTCTCTCAAGCAGACTGACGCCGGTCTAACGCTGCATTAATACCCCGTAGCATACTTGGTCACATTTCCCATGATGCCACTGGGTACAGCCCATGGCGACACTGCCCAGTAGGGGACAGTGTGACAGCTTTCCAAAAGGACCATTCGGTCCTGGAGGGCCAGTCGGGTGACACAGTATCCATGATCAGGACTGGGGTACCCTGCTTTACAGAATAAACTACCAAATGTCGATACTGAATGCAATCTGATTTAACATGGTTTCCTTAAATCCCAATTAAAGTGCTTCAGATCAGCTCAGGACTTAACAGCAGAGAGACTATTTGGCAATTATTACGCTGCTATTTGCAATTACATCCATTATCTCTCCGCTAACATGCAGCATTAAGCCTGAGCCGCAGGAATAGAGGTCAGATAATGGATCCGGTATTCCGGAGGTGGATCCTCTTCCAGCTCGTTTAAAAGGCCCAACAAGTGGGGGGGTGGTGGGGGGGGAGACGCAAACACAGCATGTCTGCATTTTAGCTTCAGGCCGTCTCCCAGTCCCTTCGCACTCCTCTCTCCCAGATCCAAGCATCACCAGTCTTAGCGATGCGTCTCGTGTTTCTCGGGCAAAGAGAAAGGAGGCAGGAAGCGGCCATTTTGTCATTTGCTGGTTTTAATCCCCCCCCCCCCCCCCAGCTTCCCCCGTCCCACCTGGCCGTACCAGAGTGGCAGAGCGTCCCTGCCTTTTAAACACGAGCAGCACCTGACTGGGGGGCCCTACGCTGCGTGGTTTTTGGCTCAACTGTGTTTCCGTCTAATTGGCGTCAAAACGGTGGGTTTCATCATTGAAGGTGGTGTGTGGCTGAGCGGGTTGGCAGTCGCCGCCTATGACTGGAAGGTTGCCGGTTTAAATCCCACAGTCAGCAGAGTGACATCACCACTGGACCCCTGAGAGAAGTCCCTAAACCCCCAACTGCTCTAGTCTCAATAAAAGGTACATCTGCAAAATAAGCTGAATTTAGGATGTGATCCGCAGCTGCGTGGCTGCCATTCCCACCTCCTGATGCCGCCCCGGATGGGGATAATGGCCCACATAAACGCTGATGCTTATTAGCCCTGAGAGATGCTGCGCACCCAGCAGAAAGGGGGCCTAGTGACGGCCGGGATTAAGCCAGATACACACCCCACTCTGCTCCTGTCCCACACTTTCATTCTCCACTCTCCTGTGTATTCATGAACTCCAAATTACACTCAGCGAGGGTGCAGTTGCTCATTCCCGCAGCCTGCTGTCCTGTCTGTCTTCTGAAAGCTCTCGTCCCACAGAACATAGGCTTCTTCCCAGCTAAGTAATATTTCATGATCACACTGAAGCAGTAGTGGGTTATCAGGCCTGAAGTGATATATTCCTCCCCCACAAAGTATGCATGGAGACACTCTGTGTGTCTTACTTAACGAAGATAAAACTCCCCCCCACCCCCCCCCCCCCCCCCCCGTGAATTTTGCTGAGCTCAATGCTCTGGAGATGACGGAGATCGAAAATTATACCGGAAATGTTCCATATGTCCTTACAGATGTTTCCTTTGCCTTCCTTCATTGAACAAACCCGTTGTCGTGGGAGAGAACTGCACAACCCCCCAGCTCTCTGTGGGGGAATGGGACCCTGCCTATGCCTTCCTGCCAATCCTGCCAAGTTTCCCCTGTAAGTTGAAGGATCTCCTAACAGGCCTGCATGTAGATTAATGTCATACCCAGGACAAAAGCAATTGCAGGTTAAGGCCCTTGCTGAAAGGCCCAACGGAGTAGAATCACTCTGGGCATTCACAGGATTTGAACCAACAACCTTCCACTTGCTTGCACAGATCCCTAGGCCCAGAGCCACCACTCTGCCCCACAACCTCAAAAAAATCCTAGAATCGCCCCCAGCCTGAGGCGATATTCGAGCTGCTGCCAAGGTGCATTGAGTTCAGGTTTACCCAGTGTGTGCTTTACTCTAATCACAGCATACTGGGTTTTCCGCCGGGGCAGATGTAGGGAGTCAGGGGTTTCGGGGGAGGTGCTTACTGGCGGTCTGTTGACGAGCCAGTAGGCCTGTTCCTGACATTCCAGCACGATGCGGTCCGCCTTGCGCCTCTGTTTGGCTGCCCTGGTAGGAGCAGAGCAGTCGATGGAGAGTCAGAAAGCATACTGGGTAATTAGCATATAGCGGTAATCACTGAACTGCAAGGTAGGGTTTTCATTTTTCTGTTTCCTTTTTCACTTAGAAATGGATTTCCGACTCTAGTGTTTAGGCTGAGGTCTGATTTAACAGATAGGAGGGAAATTATGACCACACACCATGTTACTTTTTAATTTAGGTAACATCATCATCCTCTTAATACGAGATTTATTCATCCATTCTCATCTGTCCCCTTGTGTGCATTTATGAAATTGATTTCATAGCTCGATGCGACAGTATTCCCGGGCTGGGGTGGGGTTACCTGAGCTGCTCCTTCGCCTGCATCACCACGAAGTCCCAGGTGTGGTTGATCCGTTTGTGCAACATGTTGTAGCTGTCCTGCGGAGACGATGTTTAAATGCGACATTGCCAGGTCGCACGGCTGGCTGCGTTGCTGCATGGGTTCACGTTATGACTCACCAGGCCGAACCCCTCCCAGGATATCAGCTGGCAGTGTCGGATTCACAAACCCTCTTACTGATGAGAACCTAAATGCGTTGACCCTGACGCAACATGGCGGCAAGTTGGTGGATGTCTATGTGCGATCCTACTATGTGCATAATTGGTGGGAGGTTTCTTACACAAAAATGTTCTGAGGGCAGAAGGAAAATGATTGGTTCGGATAGATAACCAATCAGATTGCAGAGGAGGCAGGACCAAGATCTGATTGGTTGCTCCTGCCTCCTCTAGTTGCTCGGATCCACCTCATGTACAATCTAATTGGTTATCTCTCTGAACCAATCATTTTTCCTTCTACCCTCATAATATTTTGTGTAAGTAAAACTCCCATGAGCATTCAGCTATCACATGATCTCATCAAGCAATGCTTCAGACCAGCGAATAAGAATAGCATTGAAATGTACATAAATAAAAATTTTCTCTTACCTTTTCATAGTCTATCAGCTGCCCTTGCTTTCTGATATTCTTCTTAGTCAAATAAATCGCTTTAGAAGAGCAAAAGAAAGACATGGCAAGAAACTGTGTTTTTCTATTATTCTAGTAAAGGGAAGTAATGATGTAATAGGCGAGCACATGATTAATAATTGGTAATCACCGTAATCTAGCTCGGAGGCTGGCCACTGCTGAGAGCTCCAGAAGTACGGAGTCTAGCAAAAAGGAGATGCTGTCATTTGAAACTATTCAGAAGCAGCGTGACAAAGGTGCTTTGTGATTTAACATGTCAGGGACAAGGCGGGTGGAAGGCATTTTGCTACTTTAACTGGCATTGGTTCTCATACATCAGTGTTTCCCAATCCGGTCCTCGGCGACACACAGATGATCCACGTTTTTGCTCCCTCCCAGCTCCCTACCAGACAGTCTACGTTTTTGCACCCTCTCAGCTCTGGAGCCCGGACCAGATTGAGAAATACTGTCCTACACGGTAATTCCGCAGTCTCTCCAACGAATAGTTTCGATATGCGTGCCCCCCCACATGGCCACCACCCTCTCGCGCTGCCCTCCATCTGAAGAAACCGTGGTTTTAGGTTACCTGGAAGCGATACGGCGTCTCGTCGGGCCCCAGGACGAGCGTCCTGGGGTCCTTTAGGGGGTAAATGTAGCCGTGCTTCACGATCAGATTCCCCACATGAAGTGCCTCTGAAAACACACAAAGTGGTCACTCATTTCCACGTAAACTACTCAAAGCTCAAACAAATCCACTACTCGTAGCCCAGATTTAGGCATAGTAATTCTCTAAATTTTTGTCAGTGGAATACAGTAGAACACACGATAACTAGAAACTGAGTAGGCATATTATATTTTATTTTACGGTATAGCAAGTAACTGGAAAAAACGTTGACATGGTGCACAGAATAAGCCGCGGGGATGGTGCATTCCTCATCGGAACTATAATTAATTACGAGTAATTGGGACTTTCCACTTTCCGGCTGCCTCCGCGGCCATTGGCAGTCAGGCGCTCCCGGGGGTTTCAGACCGGCGCAGCAACAGCGCTGCTAGGGGGAAGCCTAGTGTTTACAGGGAGGGGTAACTGCTTACCGGGGCAACAGGTTTTTTGCCCATTCAAGTCTGTTAATGCATCTGCCATCTACTGCCTAAAAGTCCCCTCCTTTCCATTCCGACTTCTTTTCCAATCTGGGCTGTAAATCAGGGAAATCTGCTCCCTTGCTATTTAAAACCTCATCTGCATCGCCCGGGAATTCAGGACAACAGCGTCTTGCAGAAGTGCATAATGAGGGAGACGGATAGCGATATTTCTCCAGGCATGACTGACTGCCTCTGGCTATCAGCGAAGTTTGCATCGGGACTATCAAACCGTACAGCTCAGCATGCGTAGCGGCGCGACTCGGGACTGGCCTACAGATTATTTGTACTAATAGCCTCTCAGCAGAAAGATAAATAATTCAGCAGATAAATTGACGCCAGGGGAAGAAAATCCCAAAAGCTTCAGGCGAATGGGGTGTCTATGTTATGGACAAGCTCAATTCTGACATTTATTAATTCACAGGCTCAGCAATATCAATGGAACAGAACATGCTTCTGTCAGACACGTGAATTGCATATGCTTACACATAAATGCAGCTAGGCTAATCTGTTGTATGGATGACAAATTCTATTACTTCATTTGTATTTATTATTCAAAAGACTCGTTTATTTCTGTTATTTTATTACAAAAAAAAAAAAACCTGATGACGTCTTTCGCCAGCAGGGGCGCCATCGTCGTCACGAAGGGAAAAAAACAATCGATTAACCTCACATAAGAGCACCAGGTAACGCTTCCCTACATACTTCTCGGCCCTACCTTCTTCCATGATGGAGTACTTCTGAATTAGCCACTCCACGATATCATTTCCTGGGAAGGCATAGCGAGGAAGGCATCTAGTTAGAGTCGAGAAATGCATTAAGCCGTCATAAATCAAAAACGCTGAACTCGATAAATAAATTACATAAATAAATATGAGCGCAAGGAGATCGATGACAGTCTTAATGCACAGGATTCCCGAAGACCGCCGATGTATGGGCTTTCCTGTGAAGGGCTTAAATGACCATTAGGACCCGGCCCCCGGGACACTGCACGGCCGGGTGTAAGACAACCCGGGCGGCATGAAAAATTATTTTTAAAAAGTAAAATATGTATCGTGCACCTGTCATCGCATGTGGAATCACTGTGATTAACAGTCTTTGATTCTTCATCTTTATCCCCATGTCGGGATCTTGCATCGCCACAATGACTTGTTCAATCTGGGATAAGAAGAATAGTCAAAATCGTGAAATCAAGGTGACGACAGACATAGTGAAAACGTTCAACCTAGTAATATAATAATTGCTTAATGTGTGATTTGATATGTAATCGTTATATTCATCATTAAATCACCGGAGAGACACACTCATATATTTAGGCATATATATAAGTAAACTACAAGGTTTTTCCTCTGACTATCTTAACTGCACGTCAAAGACGTTATCGGATATTCCCGACTACAGACTTTCGGTTTGATCATTTATTCGCGTTATTAATTCGGCTCCTGATTACATTAAACTAAACATGCTCAGATTGTTACAACCTTTGCTTGTCGGTTATTTTTGGGATCTTTCTGGATGGGCTCAAGGCGGGGTCTGTAAGCACAAGCAAACTGCCAGCACTTTTGTTTTACATGAAAATAGTTTGATGTCGGCCTATTGCGTTATTGTCTGGCTATAATTTGGAGGCAATATTAAACAATAGGCCCATATATTGTAAATATACATGTTGTGTTGTTTTGTTGTTATCACAAACGTATAGCCTGATCATAAATTTCATGGATACCTGGATGTTGTATGTTCCATTATATTTATGAATGAATGATTTATGTGAAGTCTGGCTTAGATTCGAGAATTAATCATATAGATTAAAAAAAGTTTTCATTTAAAACTTATCTCATATAATAAAATCCTCGTCCGAACGAACATATGTCAGAATGAAAAAACATTTAAATTATTTTTGTGATGCATCAGTATCAATAGCTACAACGTCATAACAGATATAGATATAATGCGGTTCATACTTTTGAAGTTGATGCGTATCTCCCGAAAAAAATCAACTCCAGAAGAGTCCGCGTCTGTAAATGCCTGAACTTCGGAATCGATCCTACCTTTGTTAGGCGCGGCATCTGTGTCTTGCAGCTGTTCCCTTGGATAAAGATGTTAATTGTCATGCTTACAGCATCTCGATCTCCGGCGTTTGTGAAGTTGGGATTGATGCTGTCCTGTGTTTTTTTTTTCCTTCCACACTTAAGCTCTGCTTGTTACTGCCCCATAGCGGAGCGCAAGTGAAACGGACTACCGGAGATTTGCACTGTTTTTCTGTTAGTGTGTATAATCAAAATATGACTCAGTTTGGCCAGTTAGAAAAATATGATAATAGAAAAGTATTCTTTTCCTCTCACTTTTTTTTCTTGATTTAATTACCGACTTCACGTACTTACACTGTGTCCCGTTGCACGATGTAATATTGCGAAACTATGATTTTGTGGCAGTGTTTTGTAAAGGAATTTTCCGTTTAATCATCGTCTTAGTATAAAGCTATATGGTTGTTCTGGTATCAGTGGACGTACATTATGTATTTTTTCTTCTCTTGAGCACCATGGTCATGACATGAAGCTCAGTCATTGATTACTCGCAAATGTTAGTAGTCATCCGCTGTTTATCTTGAAGATGTAAAAGTAGTGCGCGTACATCTCCTCGTTAGTATAGTGGTGAGTATCCCCGCCTGTCACGCGGGAGACCGGGGTTCGATTCCCCGACGGGGAGAGTCTGCATCTTTTTGCCTCGGTCTCAAAAGGCACCAAGCTAGAACCGGCCCCGTGTTAGTGGAAACGGGGCTTGTGACTTGTACTCATGCATAATATTCTGCGGGTCGCTCAGCAGCGCAGCATATGAAACTAGACTCGGATTGTAAGTGTGTGGTTTTGATAATTGATGTATGGATGGATGGATCCTTAATAAGAGATATAAACAATAAGGTCCAGTCGCCAACTAATCATGTAAAATACGTCATAAACTCATGGTTGTTAAACCCAGAATAAAAATGAAGACGTATAACTAGGAAAGTCAACTTGCACATTTCAATTTTGGTTCGATATAATCACGTTGTCCTTAACCCTCCAGTGCAGGAGGGGACGGTAATGCGCATCGAATGTTTCCGAACCTGTGTGTGATACAACCGAGGAAGAGCCGATGACTTCGGGGGAGGAGGGGCAGGCGACTCGGAAGAAAAAGCAGCAGAACCCAATGCAGCCTGTAGCCCATTCAAAGGCCTACTGTTGGACCTCTGCTTATTTTGCAATACGTCTTTAGTACGGACTGAAAAATGTCCGATTTCGATGAGTTTGAGAAGCAGTTAAGCGAAAATCGGCAAGGTAAGTTTGGCTTTGAAGATCGGTGTATGCTCCCTGTTTTAGGGTAATAAAGTGGCCGGCGTGTCCTAGCGCCGAGGATGGTGCGGAGGGCACTTCTGCTGGTTCCGAAAAGAAAAGCGCGGCTGGGAAATCGGTGCCTTTTATCCGAGCGCTCGCCGATTCTGAAACCTGCCCGATTCTTCTTCTCCCAGCTGCCGCAGGATCCCCGAAAACTGACCGCTTTGGTAAATCAGTGACATTCTTTGCTTGGCATTGTTATAGAGATCGCTAGGCCTGCATCCATCAGTGCCCGGCGTACATAACATGGACATTTCAATGAAACGTTATTGGGGTGCACTCGATGTGAAAGCCTGCGGTTTTATTTATTTAATTATTTACCATTATACACTTGGATCATAAATTGTGACCCGCGTATTTTCATTCGCAGTAACACACTATGCATGGATGTTTGTTGCAAGCGTTATATTTTCAAGATCACGTTTAAAGTTTTATGCAAATAAAAACGACCGCGACCACTTGATTTAAAGTCCGCACTTAATAACAGTGTTAGTTACTTGGTTTTTAAATACTACGACGAGTTTTCTATATAATGATATGATTTTGTCTCTTTCCGATGCACAATAGCCTTTCCCTTGGGTCCGAAATGCTGGCCCTGTCATCCGTACAGAATAAGTCTTTCTCACACGATCGCCGTTTCTTCATGATGTATAGACTCTAAAAATCAGCCGCGTTCCCTGGAATCATAACAACTGCTTTTAGGTCGTTATTGCAAAGTCTTGCACCTGTATCTACCTTTACAGCGGATAGCAGTAACTAACAATGATGTACAGTTATATAACAATACACATATAACTTCATTAAAGTGCAGAGAATCCAGTAAACTGAATAAACTTAAGCCATACTAACGCAACTGAAATATACAACATGCGTTACAACGGAGTCGAAAGTAGGATTGATTTATGTACCTATCAAATGGCAATCTTGTCATATCAGCTCCTTATCACTAAATCACTAAAATGTCATTCGAAACGACCTGATTCGGCTAGACGAGCACTAAGTGCCGCCGTGTTTGATAAACTAGCAGTTCCAGTCATTCATATCTGCGCTCTGACTATGCCTGCGATTGCGGTAATTGGTTATTACCGATTTACGTAAGATGCATTGGCCGCTCCGTGTCTGTACTTTTGCAGCGGTGCATTACCGTAACGCTGTTATAACTGATGCATGAAGCTGATTCCTCGAGCAGCACCTGCGTTTAAATGCTTCACTGAAAACTGCACCTTCAGGGATTTATTTAAGCTTCTATATGAAGGACCTGCTGGGATAGAAAGGTGATATTTTATTGCTAGTTTAATAAAGTGCTGTCTGTCAGATTGAAACGATATTAATTACCCATCCATCGTCCAACCAGTTATCTTAGTCAGGCTCCCCTGGAGCCTATTCCAGGCAAATTCCCCATACAGAGAGCAGAGGCAAAATTCAGGCCTCCAGACTCGGAGGCGTGAGGCAACTGTACTCACCACTGTGCTCCTATATCATTAATTAGTCTGGTTATGTTTTTATTGTTTCACAACAGACTGACATTCAAGGGGATGTCCTTGTGCCCTTGAAATTATTAGCCATTGAGAGATGGGTGTGTTTGTTTCAGGAGGGTGTGATTGAATATGTGAATTGAATGGAGGTGCTTCATTCTGGTGAGGAAACTGGGGAGTTAGACCCCGTACCACATCTTGGTCTCCGTAAGTGACTTTTAAGGCATAGCGCTGGGTCAGTCAGCATCCAGCACCCCAGGGAAGTTGGTAATATGATTACTCTGTGACTCATGGGCTTCAAACCCACAACCATCCGGACACACATTCATAATCCCTCTGAGTTACACATCTTGGATTTATCGAAATGGATGGTAGGGGGGCAGTCATGTCGCTCCGCCCACCGTCTCACTGGTACCACGGTGTCGTCCCCCAGAGCGGGAGAAGGAGCGACACAAGAAGCGTAGCCGCAGCCGGTCTCTGAGCCGTGGCGAGAAGCACCGCCGCTGGAGCAAGGACTCCAGGGGGCGGAGTCACGAGAAGCGCAGCAGCAGCCGCGACCGCAAGGGTCGTGACCGACGGAGCAGCTCACGCGAGCACAAGAAGCACAGGTACCCCCCCTCACGGTCCCGGTTACAGGCACTGAAGCTGATATCTAGCATGGTTTGAGGCCTCTTAACAAGTTTCTTTCACAATCAACCAATTGGTTTCTTCGTGGTGGGAAGGGGGACTGTACCCATATTAAATTTTAACTGGCGTTTATAAGTAGCCCCCGCCATAGCGATGGGACCTCAAAGCCAGCCTAAAAAGTGGCGCATGGTCACACCCTCATGACCTTAAACTGCCTGCGATCCAAAGTTAAATGTAAACATTCTGCCATCTGTTTGTTTTTGCCAGATTCTGAGTGTTTACACTGTATTGTTTGGGGAAAACAACCTTCTGTTTTGTGTTTGGGCAGCTACTCTCCTCGGAGAAGCCGTAAGAAAAGGACATACAAGTACTGGGATGTTCCCCCTCCGGGATTCGAGCACATCACCCCCATGCAGTACAAGGCAATGCAAGGTTTGGATGCGACGCTTCCATGTGTGCTAGTTCAGTATTGCAAGGTTATGGTATATTGGTTGCAATGAAAGCATTTATTCTGGAGTGCCCTCCTCCCCCCTGCTGGTCAAAGAGGGAATAACACTTGGGATGATTTCAGACAGTGTGAAGAGAGCTTAAACCTAGGGGTTAGAAGCAAATGAAGGCGACGATCCGGATGTTCTGGCCGTCCCTGGTTGGGGTCTTGAAGCCCTTTCTCCTCCCCACAGCTGCAGGGCAGATCCCCACGATAGCTTTACTGGCAACATCCACCACCAGCGGCGTGGCAGTGACGCCCACCCAGGTGCCGATGGTCGGCAGCCAGATGACCCGGCAGGCCAGGCGGCTTTATGTCGGCAACATCCCCTTCGGCCTGACGGAGGTGAGTCCAGGCAAAGTCCCGCGTTGCCTTCTGTCATGCATACTGGTGTCATGTGTAGCTCAGTGAGTTAGGACACTGAGCCGGTCACAAGAAGGTTGTTGGTTCAAATCCCTTGGGCAGCAGAGTGATTTCACCATTGGGCCCCCGAGCGCAGCCCTTAAGCACTATTTGCTCTAGGAACTGTCTGGTCCTGCTTCTTCAATGAAATGTATGTTGCTTTGGATGAAAGTGTCCGCAAAATAAATAGATAAATGTACTAGACTTGTCAGTCATTTTTTTTCTCGTTTGCCTGTTTTGATGTCTTCAGACGTCTGCCTGTCTTCATTCAGTGTGTCTGCCTGTCTTTTTAGGAGGCCATGGCGGATTTCTTCAATACCCAGATGCGATTGGCTGGCTTATGTCAAGGTCCCACCAATCCCGTCCTCGCTGTTCAGATAAACCAGGACAAGAACTTTGCCTTCCTTGAAGTAAGAGTCTTTCCTGCCTAATGGCTGCTGTGTCCAGGCGGAGACCGCAGCCTTCCCTGATTAACGACGTTCTTCGTTCTGCCCTAGTTTCGGTCCGTGGATGAGACCACGCAGGCAATGGCCTTCGACGGCATCATTTTCCAGGGTCAGTCGTTAAAAATCAGGCGGCCCCACGACTATCGCCCCCTGCCTGGCATCTCAGAGCAGCCCGCCTTCCACGTACCAGGTCCGTTTTGCTTGTCGCCGTCATAACCTTAATCTTTATTTACCTTTGAAGAGCCGATCGGCAAGGCCAGTTTTTTGTACTCGTTACGGACTGACTGTCCTTCGCAAGCTGCGGATGTCTTGTCATATAAAGAGGGAGACTTTCACTTTTATTTACTTAATGTTGTAAATATTTAGCAGACAGTTTTATCCAAAGTGAAGAATGTTTTTTTTTTTTTTTTTTTTTTTGAGAAATCAGGGTCAGCCTGTCCCTAGAGCAAACTCGCCGGCCCAGTGGTGTGATCACCAGTGATGTGAACCAGTGATCTTCTGATGATAACGCTGGCATCCTAACCAGCTGAGCCACACACACACACACACAGCTCAGTCACTCACTTCTTACTGTTAACATAGGGGTGTTGTGTGGCTCTGTGATGTTTGCCCATGAAAAGAAGGTTGCTGGTTGGCAGGGTTGGCAGAGTGATTTCACCACTGGGCCCTTGAGCAAGGACCCTAACCCCCAAATTGTTCTAGGGTTGCTGGCTCCTATTCTAGTTAAAAATTCTGGACACACCTACTGAAAATGACTTGTTTTTCAGCAAGATAATGACCCAAAGCCCACCTTGAAGGTTATGCAAGTAGCTTATTACCTTGTGAACTAGGAAAGAGATGGTCCCCACAGCCCCCCAACCTAAACTCTATAGAGCTGGTTTGGGATCAGTTGGATGAGAGTAAGAGTAAGGTAGCCAGCTTGCGCGCAGAACTTGTGGAAACTCGAGGACTGTTGGAGAAACGGTCCAGGTGGGTACATATGTTAGCTGGTTGAGTCCGCAATGCTGTCATCGAAGCCAATGGCTCCTATTTTGAAGAGACAAAAATTTTGTCTTTGCAGTACTTCATATGCATAACTTCCATGCCCAAAGGCCTTTTACTATAAGGTGAATAACAGCTAAAATAGAGACAAATGCATTAAGAGCAGGTGTGTCCATACTTTTGACTGGTGCTGCATGTGTCAGCATCTCCCATGGAGAGCAAGATGGGAGAGACAAAAAACAGTCGTCAAACTGCCCCAGTATTTAGGTATTTTTTTGCTGGAGTTACATTTATCTGATATTATATAGGAGATAACGACGTCATACTGATTTGAAGTTGGCTTATTTCACTCGCGCCGTTTGCTCGTGGTCATTATCCGGCATGTTGACGGTTTGCTGTGATCGGCCGGCTTTGGGCGCCGTGCCGCTCTGTCTGCAGGGGTCGTCTCCACCGTGGTTCCAGACTCGCCACACAAGCTCTTTGTCGGAGGCCTGCCCAACTATCTCAGTGACGATCAGGTACCCCGCCCTCAGTCTCTGTCGCCGGGGAGCCGACCCACAACCCTCCTGTGTTTCTGTCCCACTGCTGCACGTGGAACTCAAGCAGGCATGCACACACACGCACACGCACGCACGCACGCACGCGCACGCACATAAATACATAAAATAAACACTCGTCTCTGTGTAACTGATTAGTAGGAAAAGAAAGCCTGTCAAAGTTACCTCACCGCTTAAAATTCATTACAAGATACTGGGGGGTCAAATGTCAGCATCATGTTTAAAGCTAGCTGCTGAAAATAGCCGCACATTTGAGGTTTTTTTTTTTTTTTTTTTAAAGATATTCATGGGATTTATTAAACATTTATTAGACATGTAGGTAATGAGTTGACAGTTACATTACGCTCATTGTTTATCCAGCTGTAAATTATGAAGATATTGAGACCCCGCTAATGTAAAAGGTACGTTTCCCAAAACCTCATGTTATCGACTTGCATAGTTGGAACCATTCAGTTGTTATCTAATGTTGTTAGCAAATAACCTTATTAGCAACAAAGGCTTTGGGAAACGTGCCTTACAGCTGGCGGCTTGCCAAACCAGTCACGTAGCCAGTCCCTGTGCTGCCTGTTGCTGGGTACCCTGGAATATTTGTATATCGGGTTAATTGCTGAGTGTTAGTCGGATGAATCAGCCGCGTCGTTTTGCTGCATGAAAATTTAAAATCGAGTCATCTGCGCGTCACCTAACTGACGAATACCTCCACATTGCCGTACACCTGTGTTTGCCCAATCCCAGTCCTCGGGGAACCGCCGACTGTCCACATTTTCGCTCCCTCCTAGCTCCCAGCCAATCAGGAACACCGAATACCTGGTACAGGTGTGCTGAGAGGAAGCAAAAACGTGGACTGACCGGGGGGGTACCCCCGAGGACTGGGCTGGGAAACACTACCATAGACTGTGCTTGAAATGTGGGGGAGATCGACCAAGTCCCCAAACGCTTCAGTATTCGCAGACGTGCCGTGTCTCACGTCCATGTCCGCACACTGAGAACGATGACTTCACATCCCGTTAACAGCGATGGGGAGCTGCGGAAGAATCGTTCCCTACATTGCTGTGTCGCTCGAAAGGCAGAAAATACTTCGGACCTTTTTCCCGGTGAACGATTATCAGCTTCACTGGAGTTTTCACATCGTGCCCCATGCCCTATTCTGTTATGACGTCAGTGATGGATAATATTACCATAACAACATGCACAGATGAGGTCGTCTTACTCTGAAAGTGTTGAAAGGGTCACATTTTAGACATTTTCTACTTCTCATTAGCATCTTTTATGATTTTTTTTTTTTCTTCCTATATCGCCACCCCACTGAAATCGGCCCATTATAGACATAATCCATACAGGCATTTAATAGTTTACCTATTTATTTTGCAAAAGTTAATCGCAAAACGTTTTGCGTCCACCCCTGCATTGTAACATTTTGAGCTCCGGTGTCCCACTCACTTTAGCCTAAACTGTTAAAAATGGCAAGACTCAGCCCACAAGATAGTGATCGCGGTTTCAGTGAAAGGTAAGTGAGAAGTGCAGTCAGTTTGTTTTTCTTTGATTTTTTTCCTCCTTTTCGGATTGTCATCGTAATCTTTCTTATCCAGTGTGAGTCACATGTAATCCAAGTCAAGAGGAAGGCTGTACCAAAGCAGCACTGGGGGGAGAGAGTTTGAATCCAGCAGAACTGTTAATGTATTTCACGTCAAAGCCAGTAAATGTGCCATAGACAGGTGAAATGGAAACCGCTGCTTGTATCCTGGTGTTTACATTTTTTTTGCAGTCCCTGCTACCGCTTTGATACTTACAGCTCTTTCATTTTTGTTCCCCACTTTGTCCCCAGCTAGGGGCCTGTAAGATCGTTAAGTCTTCGCTCATAATTTGTTCAGTAGTACTGACCTACTGCTGCCATGCCAACATGTAACACAAGGCAAGTAAGACATTCCGTCCCTCGCACGGATATCCTCCCTGTCGACGGCCTGCCCCTGTGGGGGGGCTCTGTCCTGGAGTGCTCTTAAGCATATGGGGTCCTTTTTTTGGGGGTTGAAGGCTGGGGAGAGACTTATTATGCTGATCACAGGGTATAAATTTGATTTTTTTTTTTTTTTTGCCCCTAAGAGAAGGTAGGAGGTAGCGCCCTCTTGTGGCTGCCAGTGTCCCAGGTGACTCCTTTCTGAAGTCAGTGGTTAATGCGGCTTTACAGTAGATTCCTGTAGAATAAGTGAGGAATGATGTTAGCAGAGCTATTTCGTCCTGTTTGGCTTCAAGCCGTGGCCCCTTTAGCAGGACCCTGTGGCGGCTCTTAGCTTTACCTGTGAGTTTATCTCCTGTAGGCTTTGTCCCTCTAATTAACTGCACCAATGTGGTTCTTGGTTTTAAGAACAGGAAGTCAGTGATTCGGCTGGGTTTGTGTTCTGCCGAGTCGCCCCCCCCCCCTCCACATTGTATACATGGAACACTTAACATATAATTAGCTGTTTTTATTTAGTTTTTTTTTTATATACCATCTAGCTTAATTATTGTGGCCCTTAAAATCAGATGCAACTCGGTCCATATTTCAAAATTCGTAGTTGGAATTATCAGAGAACTTGATTAGGAATTCAGTTGTGTTGTATATGCTGTAGGATGGGGGGGGGGGAATCTGTGTTATCATTCATTGACAAGAATCAAAATAGTTACTTTTGTACGCTCCCAGTAAGTAAGTCATGCAGAAAGGGCACAGGGGGCTTTGAGCTCTAGTGTTGCACCGTAATGTCGAGCCACTTGTCATAAAGCCATTTTCCTGATGTCTTCACTGTTTCCTCATGTCGTTTTGCAAAGTTTAACATGCTGCTTCTCCCACAGTTAAGATTAGCATTTCTAGCGAGGCGCCGTGCCTGGACTGTCGGGCTAATCGCCCCCCCGCGTCTCCTCCTCTTGCCCAGGTGAAGGAACTCTTGACGTCGTTCGGACCTCTTAAGGCCTTCAACCTTGTGAAGGACAGTGCCACGTCACTGTCTAAGGGTTATGCTTTCTGTGAATACGTGGACATCAGTGCCACTGACCAGGTGCGTGAGGTGGGGCAGCAGCTGGAAGGTCTGGGGTGACTCGGGGCTTCCGGATGGAATTGCTGACGCTTGTGTGGGATGCATCCCGCAGGCCGTGGCTGGACTCAATGGCATGCAGCTCGGAGACAAGAAGCTCATCGTCCAGCGGGCAAGCGTGGGGGCTAAGAATGCCAACGCTGTGAGTATTTGCCCTCGGCTGCCGCCTTTCTGATGTCCTAAACCCAACTTGGTTCCTGGGTGCCTCCCAGGAAGCTTAATGCCCCTATTTCTTGGGTTTATTTGGGTCCATGTAAATTTCTCGCTGTTACTCGAGACGATTGGACGATCAGGGGGTATCTGACACTCTTGTCGCCCCCCGGGACAGACGGCCATCATCGAGACGCCGGTGACGCTGCAGGTTCCAGGGCTGCAGCGGCTGCAGAGCTCCGGCATGCCCACGGAGGTGCTGTGCCTCCTCAACATGGTCATGCCCGAGGAGCTGGTGGACGACGAGGACTACGAGGAGATCCTGGAGGACATCCGGGAGGAGTGTTGCAAGTACGGCAACGTGCGCTCCATCGAGATTCCGCGGCCCGTCGATAGCGTGGAGGTGCCTGGCTGTGGCAAGGTGGGACCCGTACTCTCCTGTACCAGTGGCAAAAAGAAGACCTCTGTAGGCACTAAACACAGGCTCATGGGAGCATTTCTTGCACAAAAGTGTTTTGAAAACGGAATAATTTTTTGTGTAAGAAAAACAATCTGATTGGTTCAGATAGACGACGGACGATCTGATTGGTTCAGATAGGCGACGGACAATCTGATTGGTTCAGATAGGCGACGGACAATCTGATTGGTTCAGATAGGCGACGGACAATCTGATTGGTTCAGATAGGCGACGGACAATCTGATTGGTTCAGATAGGCGACGGACAATCTGATTGGTTCAGATAGGCGACGGACAATCTGATTGGTTCAGATAGGCGACGGACAATCTGATTGGCTCAGATAGGCGACGGACAATCTGATTGGCTCAGATAGGCGACGGACAATCTGATTGGCTCAGATAGGCGACGGACAATCTGATTGGCTCAGATAGGCGACGGACAATCTGATTGGCTCAGATAGGCGACGGACAATCTGATTGGCTCAGATAGGCGACGGACAATCTGATTGGCTCAGATAGGCGACGGACAATCTGATTGGCTCAGATAGGCGACGGACAATCTGATTGGCTCAGATAGGCGACGGACAATCTGATTGGCTCAGATAGGCGACGGACAATCTGATTGGCTCAGATAGGCGACGGACAATCTGATTGGCTCAGATAGGCGACGGACAATCTGATTGGCTCAGATAGGCGACGGACAATCTGATTGGCTCAGATAGGCGACGGACAATCTGATTGGCTCAGATAGGCGACGGACAATCTGATTGGCTCAGATAGGCGACGGACAATCTGATTGGCTCAGATAGGCGACGGACAATCTGATTGGCTCAGATAGGCGACGGACAATCTGATTGGCTCAGATAGGCGACGGACAATCTGATTGGCTCAGATAGGCGACGGACAATCTGATTGGCTCAGATAGGCGACGGACAATCTGATTGGCTCAGATAGGCGACGGACAATCTGATTGGCTCAGATAGGCGACGGACAATCTGATTGGCTCAGATAGGCGACGGACAATCTGATTGGCTCAGATAGGCGACGGACAATCTGATTGGCTCAGATAGGCGACGGACAATCTGATTGGCTCAGATAGGCGACGGACAATCTGATTGGCTCAGATAGGCGACGGACAATCTGATTGGCTCAGATAGGCGACGGACAATCTGATTGGCTCAGATAGGCGACGGACAATCTGATTGGCTCAGATAGGCGACGGACAATCTGATTGGCTCAGATAGGCGACGGACAATCTGATTGGCTCAGATAGGCGACGGACAATCTGATTGGCTCAGATAGGCGACGGACAATCTGATTGGCTCAGATAGGCGACGGACAATCTGATTGGCTCAGATAGGCGACGGACAATCTGATTGGCTCAGATAGGCGACGGACAATCTGATTGGCTCAGATAGGCGACGGACAAGCTGATTGGCTCAGATAGGCGACGGACAAGCTGATTGGCTCAGATAGGCGACGGACAAGCTGATTGGCTCAGATAGGCGACGGACAAGCTGATTGGCTCAGATAGGCGACGGACAAGCTGATTGGCTCAGATAGGCGACGGACAAGCTGATTGGCTCAGATAGGCGACGGACAATCTGATTGGCTCAGATAGGCGACGGACAATCTGATTGGCTCAGATAGGCGACGGACAATCTGATTGGCTCAGATAGGCGACGGACGATCTGATTGGCTCAGATAGGCGACGGACGATCTGATTGGCTCAGATAGGCGACGGACGATCTGATTGGCTCAGATAGGCGACGGACGATCTGATTGGCTCAGATAGGCGACGGACGATCTGATTGGCTCAGATAGGCGACGGACGATCTGATTGGCTCAGATAGGCGACGGACGATCTGATTGGCTCAGATAGGCGACGGACGATCTGATTGGCTCAGATAGGCGACGGACGATCTGATTGGCTCAGATAGGCGACGGACGATCTGATTGGCTCAGATAGGCGACGGACGATCTGATTGGCTCAGATAGGCGACGGACGATCTGATTGGCTCAGATAGGCGACGGACGATCTGATTGGCTCAGATAGGCGACGGACGATCTGATTGGCTCAGATAGGCGACGGACGATCTGATTGGCTCAGATAGGCGACGGACGATCTGATTGGCTCAGATAGGCGACGGACGATCTGATTGGCTCAGATAGGCGACGGACGATCTGATTGGCTCAGATAGGCGACGGACGATCTGATTGGCTCAGATAGGCGACGGACGATCTGATTGGCTCAGATAGGCGACGGACGATCTGATTGGCTCAGATAGGCGACGGACGATCTGATTGGCTCAGATAGGCGACGGACAATCTGATTGGCTCAGATAGGCGACGGACAATCTGATTGGCTCAGATAGGCGACGGACAATCTGATTGGCTCAGATAGGCGACGGACAATCTGATTGGCTCAGATAGGCGACGGACAATCTGATTGGCTCAGATAGGCGACGGACAATCTGATTGGCTCAGATAGGCGACGGACAATCTGATTGGCTCAGATAGGCGACGGACAATCTGATTGGCTCAGATAGGCGACGGACAATCTGATTGGCTCAGATAGGCGACGGACAATCTGATTGGCTCAGATAGGCGACGGACAATCTGATTGGCTCAGATAGGCGACGGACAATCTGATTGGCTCAGATAGGCGACGGACAATCTGATTGGCTCAGATAGGCGACGGACAATCTGATTGGCTCAGATAGGCGACGGACAATCTGATTGGCTCAGATAGGCGACGGACAATCTGATTGGCTCAGATAGGCGACGGACAATCTGATTGGCTCAGATAGGCGACGGACAATCTGATTGGCTCAGATAGGCGACGGACAATCTGATTGGCTCAGATAGGCGACGGACAATCTGATTGGCTCAGATAGGCGACGGACAATCTGATTGGCAGATTGTCCGTCGCCTATCTGAGCCAATCAGATTGTCCGTCGCCTATCTGAGCCAACCAGATTGTCCGTCGCCTATCTGAGCCAATCAGATTGTCCGTCGCCTATCTGAGCCAATCAGATTGTCCGTCGCCTATCTGAGCCAATCAGATCGTCCGTCGCCTATCTGAACCAATCAGATCGTCCGTCGCCTATCTGAACCAATCAGATCGTCCGTCGCCTATCTGAACCAATCAGATCGTCCGTCGCCTATCTGAACCAATCAGATCGTCCGTCGCCTATCTGAACCAATCAGATCGTCCGTCGCCTATCTGAACCAATCAGATCGTCCGTCGCCTATCTGAGCCAATCAGATCGTCCGTCGCCTATCTGAGCCAATCAGATCGTCCGTCGCCTATCTGAACCAATCAGATTGTCCGTCGCCTATCTGAACCAATCAGATTGTCCGTCGCCTATCTGAGCCAATCAGATTGTCCGTCGCCTATCTGAACCAATCAGATCGTCCGTCGCCTATCTGAACCAATCAGATCGTCCGTCGCCTATCTGAACCAATCAGATCGTCCGTCGCCTATCTGAACCAATCAGATCGTCCGTCGCCTATCTGAACCAATCAGATCGTCCGTCGCCTATCTGAACCAATCAGATCGTCCGTCGCCTATCTGAGCCAATCAGATCGTCCGTCGCCTATCTGAGCCAATCAGATCGTCCGTCGCCTATCTGAACCAATCAGATCGTCCGTCGCCTATCTGAACCAATCAGATCGTCCGTCGCCTATCTGAGCCAATCAGATCGTCCGTCGCCTATCTGAGCCAATCAGATTGTCCGTCGCCTATCTGAGCCAATCAGATTGTCCGTCGCCTATCTGAGCCAATCAGATTGTCCGTCGCCTATCTGAGCCAATCAGATTGTCCGTCGCCTATCTGAACCAATCAGATTGTCCGTCGCCTATCTGAACCAATCAGATTGTCCGTCGCCTATCTGAACCAATCAGATTGTCCGTCGCCTATCTGAACCAATCAGATTGTCCGTCGCCTATCTGAGCCAATCAGATTGTCCGTCGCCTATCTGAGCCAATCAGATTGTCCGTCGCCTATCTGAGCCAATCAGATTGTCCGTCGCCTATCTGAGCCAATCAGATTGTCCGTCGCCTATCTGAGCCAATCAGATTGTCCGTCGCCTATCTGAGCCAATCAGATTGTCCGTCGCCTATCTGAGCCAATCAGATTGTCCGTCGCCTATCTGAGCCAATCAGATTGTCCGTCGCCTATCTGAGCCAATCAGATTGTCCGTCGCCTATCTGAGCCAATCAGATTGTCCGTCGCCTATCTGAGCCAATCAGATTGTCCGTCGCCTATCTGAGCCAATCAGATTGTCCGTCGCCTATCTGAGCCAATCAGATTGTCCGTCGCCTATCTGAGCCAATCAGATTGTCCGTCGCCTATCTGAGCCAATCAGATTGTCCGTCGCCTATCTGAGCCAATCAGATTGTCCGTCGCCTATCTGAGCCAATCAGATTGTCCGTCGCCTATCTGAGCCAATCAGATTGTCCGTCGCCTATCTGAGCCAATCAGATTGTCCGTCGCCTATCTGAGCCAATCAGATTGTCCGTCGCCTATCTGAGCCAATCAGATTGTCCGTCGCCTATCTGAGCCAATCAGATTGTCCGTCGCCTATCTGAGCCAATCAGATTGTCCGTCGCCTATCTGAGCCAATCAGATTGTCCGTCGCCTATCTGAGCCAATCAGATTGTCCGTCGCCTATCTGAGCCAATCAGATTGTCCGTCGCCTATCTGAGCCAATCAGATTGTCCGTCGCCTATCTGAGCCAATCAGATTGTCCGTCGCCTATCTGAGCCAATCAGATTGTCCGTCGCCTATCTGAGCCAATCAGATTGTCCGTCGCCTATGAGCCAATCAGATTGTCCGTCGCCTATCTGAGCCAATCAGATTGTCCGTCGCCTATCTGAGCCAATCAGATTGTCCGTCGCCTATCTGAGCCAATCAGATTGTCCGTCGCCTATCTGAGCCAATCAGATTGTCCGTCGCCTATCTGAGCCAATCAGATTGTCCGTCGCCTATCTGAGCCAATCAGATTGTCCGTCGCCTATCTGAGCCAATCAGATTGTCCGTCGCCTATCTGAACCAATTTTTTGTGTTTGTGAAAACGGGTCTTTAATCGGGGAAACGGAGCGGGTAGAGCAGGACGGAACGCAGGCATTGACAAACTACAATGACGGACAGGGCAAACAGGTAAGACCAGGACTTAAAATAGGTCATGACTAATCAAAGTAATCGGGCAAAGCAGGAGACGATCAGGGAAGCACACGTGGGTAATCAGGGGGCGTGGCACACACGAGGAGCGGACAAGCCGGGCATATATGTATATCTATATAAAACCTCATTAATGAGGGACAGGGAACAGAACGGACAGACAGAACTGGCACAGGGGAAGGAGCCAGGACAAGACTTGACATAAGACAGGAAAGGCAGAGAAACAGATCAGAAAGGGGGACACGGAGGGAACAGGCAGGACAAAAGGACCGGGAGTGAACGAAGGGAACATCGGGGAAAGAGGAGCAGAAGCCAGAGGGACGAGGGACAAAGAGAGGAGGGACAGAGACAGGAGGAACAAAGCGAGGGGGAGCAGAGGCAGGAGGGACAAAGACGGGAGGCCAGGGAGAGAAGGAGGGGGAACCAAGAGGAGCCCGAGGGAGACCCAGCGGGCGACGGGAGGCAGCCGGAAGGGCTGCAGGCGGCCGGGAGGCCGGAGCCGGAGGGGCCGAGGAGATGGGGTGAGGGACAGACGCAGGGACGAAGGAGGGAGTCGGAGGGGAGACCAGGGAAGGGGACGAAGGAGCTGGAAGGGACCCTGGCGAGGGCAAGGAGAGAGGGGGAGCCGCAGCAGACGGCGACGTCCTCCGACACGCCAGAGCGGGAGGACCAGCAGGCGAATGAGGAGCCGCCGTCGGGGGGCCCGCAGGCAACCGATAAGACGCCGGAGGAGGGACCGAGGCAGGGCGACGAGGCCGCGGAGGGGGACCCGCAGACGACAGCCGACCCGGAGGGCCAGGACCCGCAGGCGCCGACCAAGCCCTAGCGCCGGCGAGGGAGGGCGAGCCAGGGGGCTGGGCGGGTGGGACCCCAGCCGTGCGTCTGTGTCCTCTCCCCTTATGGGACACAGACATAAGGACCCGTGGCCGGGGTCGGGCTCGTCGGGGTGAGGGTACCAGAGTCACAGGGGGAGAAGGGACTGGAGTGGGGCCAGGGACTGGAGCTGCAGGCTGCAGAGGGGGCGCCTGCCCGGGAGCTGCAGGCAGGGAAAGCGCCTCGGACGTGGGCGCGGTAGCTGCAGGCAGCGGAGACGGCTGCTCGGGCTCTGGGGCCGCAGGGGGCACTTATTTTATTATATAAAATAAGTGTCACACAACCGGGGTGACATGCCTTGCCTGCTTGTGGGATGAGGAAGACTCAGGGACTGGAAATGGGATTAAAACTGAAGATGTGCTCATTCCTTTGTGTATTTACAAATTTTCCTTCCGTCAGACATGAGGAGTTTGCTGCTATATTTGGCACTAATAGAGATTCTGATGCTGCTATTTTTATTGTCTATTAGTTTGTTATTATTTACAAGTTCTGTTGTGTTTTTGCATTTTTCTCTTCTGGTTAATTAACTGCTGTCTGATTGCTGTGAAGTATGAGTGTGGTGAGTAAGACTCAGGGACTGGAAGTGGGATTACAACTGAAGATAACATGCTTATTCCTTTTTGTATTGTTTACAAATTTCCTTCCGTCAAACATGAGGAGTTTGCTGCTATATTGTGCACTAACAGAGATTCTGATGCTGCTATTTTTATTGTTTATAAATGTGTTATTGTTTCCAAGTTGAGTATTCAATAAATGCTAAATTGAGAAATTTTGTGTATCGTTTGTTATTATTAGTGTGATATTTTACCATGCAAATAGAGGGGAAAACGTCCAATTATCGGCCAAAAAAAATCAGCAGCATATATCGGCCATCGCCTGACCCTGACTCCTAAATATCGGCATCGGCTATTGAAAAACCCATATCGGTCGACCTCTAGTAACAGTACATTCTGTCCAATTCATCCATCGAGTTAAGTCACACACCCACTTGAGGGGGCACTCCGGCAGACGTGAGGATGGGGATGTTCTTTCCGCTATAACATCCACTGCAGAAGTACATCTCGCTCCTGTTCACAGGGCTTACTTCAATGATGAAGCAGGGCTGGTTGTCTGGACAAGTGAAGTTGTCCTGCTGCTGGGTCTCGGTGCCGTTTTTCCACCTAAGCTTGAAGGTGGAAATGTGTTCCAACTTGGTCCCTGGGACTGCAGCATAGCCAAACATCGCGAGCAGCGTCGGCCACACCCACCACCAGAACCATCACACCGTCCTATACACATAAAGAAGAACTAAAACATAGAGTGTTGTGACAATCTATGCGTTAATGTTTGGCAGCATAGGTGATTCGTTAAAATTATACCGAAGAATGGAAAATGTGATATTTAGAATATTTTTTGCCATTTAGTAGCTAATTTAAGCACTTACCCAATGCCTCAATTTGTTTTAGGTCAGTAATGTCTGAGCCAAAAGAATGAATGTATGAATTTAATACAATTCACCCACTCCCACCCACACACAAATCTGAAATTCAATTTATTAAGACACTTCTTAAACATTAGTGCATTAACAAAAAAGGAAAATCTTAAGAGATTCAGTAGGATTTTCTATGTTAGACTTAAGTTAATAGTTCAATAGTTTTTATATATTTCAGTATACCAATTTGACTTTAATGTTGAAACAGATGCTAAAACATGGAATAATTTCATAACTAGAGAAACATGTTATTCACAAACACTAGCAAAGGTAGCTTATAGTTAAACTTACTTAAGTCAGCAAGTCAGGCTACAGTGTGTAAGAATTGTCGTAAACGATAATTTGTCTCAGTCTTACATGACAGAATAAGTAAACAGAAAATATAAAATGGCTGAAACAGCATCATTAACGCCAGCTACAGTAGAGGCGCAGAAAAGGTGTCATGACTGAAGTATTCCCAAACTTTGGAAGACCGCATGCGAGCCTTTTTTGCCGCGTGTTTCTCCAGAGGCTCCGGAGCTCCGCTGGTTGACGCAGCCAAGTTGGCTCATGTGCAGGGGGACAAGCGGCAAATTTCTTTTTTGCAGGGTGGTAGGTGATGTCTCATTAATATTTCTGAGAGAAGTGCTACATGATTGGCCAGTGCATGCCTTACAAAATGGTGCGGCACTGCATCCAAGCCTGCGGCACTCAGAGTCACAAATACAGTGGAAACCATTTGTAGTAATTACGTCTGTCTGGCTGATTTCCAACTAATTGATATTTGTATATTTATTACATGAATATAAGGTAATATAAGGTAATAGAAGAGGTATTTAATGGTTTTCCGTCTGAGGAATTTGCAAAAAACTGCAGTGCATGATGGGTCGGATCTAAAGGCTGCCTAACGTCCTCATCTGTAGGACGACTTACATCAAGACTAGGAAGGTGCATAATGTTCATGCCTGGTTGCGTTTGTTGGTCCAGAAAGTAATTCAATTTCGCCATGTAGGTTACGTTCTTAAAAACTGCTTGGAATATAGCCCGATTATATGCTGTGGGCCTTTTAATTTCTTTGTTTACCAGGTAGGCTACCTTCTTTAAACTGCGTTTTGTTAGACTACATATTTAGGGAGGTCTTTATAAATTTATTGTAGTCTTTATAAATATGTACATAGTTTAGCCTAACCCAGCCACTTAAGGGAGCAAGCCAGCTCAACTAGGTGTCGGTCCCAAGCCCGGATTAATGGGGAGGGTTGGCGTCAAGAAATAAAGAGACTGTATCTTCACTGCATGACTGATGTCAAAATGTGTGAAATATGTGGTTGTATAAATAAATTCATTAAAGTAGGTTAATGATTCTGTGCTGTCTAAATTGTATAGAAAATTTCTACATATAGCCAAACAAATCTCCTCCTGTTTGAAAAGGCATAGAAAAAGCAATTTAGCCACTAAAACTTTACAGTTTTTGTGAGGGACAGTCGAATTCTCTCGTTAAGTTTTTTGTGATCCTGCACCTACACTTTGCCGGCCCCAGGAGGATGGGCTCCCCCTTTGAGTTTGGTCCCTCCCAAGGTTTCTTCCTTCTTGGGAGTTTTTCCATGCTATCGGCGCCTATGGCTTACTCACTGGGGGCTTTGGGTGGGCATGATATAAAGCAAAGCATTTTCCCTTCCAGTTTCCTCCTCTGGTCCACATTGCAGGACCATCAGCCATCAGAAACAGCCCAGACAGTCTCCTTCAGCTTCTTTAGTGTCCTTGGAAGCCAAGGCAGTTTTAGATCTGAGAGGAGGTTTATCAGAAGGACACATATTACGTCGTTTGTCCTGAAATGTAACATGGGGAGGAAAAGTTAAGCGGTTTAGTCAGATTGGAGTCGTTTATTCAGCAGTGGCAGCGCCAGTGACTTAATGCTACAGGTGCTATAGGGGAGTGAGATTATTTAGAGCGGGTGCTTTAGCTTTTCAGCTTATGTAGATGCTGTATAGAAGCACACAGCACGATAAGCTACAGCATGGATAAAATATGATAAAATATGAAATTCTAACGTCTAGCTCACAGAGCCTCTATGTGTACTTTGAAGAAAAAATACACTACAAGTATGCTATAAAAACCGCAAAAATGTCTTACACAATATACAGATTTTACAGATAGTTAAAGAAAAAATGAAACCAATATTTTGGGGGTGCTGTGGGGGTACTATGGTCATTGGAGGAGGAGCTAGAGCCCCCCCCCCAAGCTTTTCCCTGGTGCTGCCACTGTTGTTCAGATTAAAAGTAACCTTGTCATTAATAAACAGTACTCTGATCAAATTTTTGCATGTACAAACACAATCAAAGTTTAACCACATGTTTAGACACAATTCACACACCTGTTACATTTCCATAATGCTAAGACTCTCTACACTTACTTCATCCACTTTCTTGTTTGGTACACAGTCAATTGATGGATGTGTAAGATTATTACCAGACCGTCTGCTGCAAACTCTACAGTTAATGAATGGCTGCAAAAACACACAGACACACAAAAACAGTATTTAAAGAGTGGTGGGCAATAAATACAGTGAGAGAAGGTGTAGTAAAGATATATCTAAAGATTTAAGGCAGAGCTGCTGGACTGCAGGGTTTAATGACACAGAACAATTTTAGAGGAAAGAGCTTCCAAAGCAGGGTCACCTTAAGGCTATATTATACAAAGCAAGTTCATCTAAAAGTATGAACAACAAATCCCGTTTAACTGAACACTGCTCTGTATTAAAATACTGTCCTCCGATCAAGCTAAGTGGTCCTGTAGTTCACTATTTAAAGAGGTAAATTTAAAGGGTAATTCACACTGCGCATCTACCCTGCTCTGACCAGATTTAATTGCCCTTTCACCACAAAACACCACACTGCCATTTAAGGCTGATTTCAACTGCCTGGTAATCCAGCCTTTAAGCCTGTAAACCTACTAAAATTTGAGAATAAGGTGATGGAACTGGCTGTTTGAGGCCACCTATCTATTTGTTACTTTATTGTTGGCTAACTTTCCTCCGCAGGGCATCAAAAAAGTTAACATGAACCTAAATTAATTTGCTAACTGATATGTCCAATGCTCACAGTCACAGTGACTCTTTACTTACCCTCTTGTCCATGAAAATACAGTCAGCCCGATGGTCTGTTGCAGTTGACTTTGGACATTTTGTTGCTCTCAAGAGAATCTCAATGTCAATGTATTCACTGCTGATCTAAATCACATAAACACGTTATATACAAAATTGCCTACAACTGTTTTAAAGGCAATATAACAAACAATAATCACCCAAAAAATGGCAAACTGTCACAGACTTGACTGCAGCAGATTCAGAGAGAAACTGTGAGAAGGTAAAATTGACCAGGGCTGAGATATACAACCATCACTTTCATTGTGAAGAGACATTAAGCATCATATGCATTGAAATTAAAACATCAAAATCAATGTGATTCTCATTAGTTCAGCTTGCAGATGATGAAAGTTTCACACTTTTGTAAACACTTTCTCAGCAGTTACCTTCGGACGGCCCTGGATGTTATAGAAATTCATGTGCTGACGGGTTCCTTGATGAGCATTTTCGACTGCGAGTTTAATGGCCGTCTTGTAGAGTGCAGGGAGACTGTGGTAATCTTGCTGGGCCTCTGTGGAGATAAGCAGAGCTCCATAAGCCAAAACCAGAACCAGCAGGCGGGTCATCTTCCTCTCAGCTTTGAAGGGAGAAGCAGGACTGAGGACACTGATCTGTGGTCCCCTTATCCAGCACGTCCAGGGGCGTGTCCTTCACCCGAAACAAACAGACCTTTGAACAACATTGGAAAACTCTTCAGGATGAATCGAGGCAGGTGGTCAAGTGGGTTTATTGTTATTTCAGCAATATACACAGTACACAGTGAAAGGAAACATTGTTCCTCCTGGACCACGGTGCAAGACAAAGAAGAAAAACAGAAACAACACAAGATGACACAAGTGCGGGCAAGATAGAACTATACAGAGTGAAAGGAGCACAAACAGAGGGAGAAAGTGCAAGATAAACACAAGAGCAACAATACAATACTACAGGACAAGACAGCGCAGTCAAGAACACAGAGTGCAGCCAGAGCTAACCTGAATAGGGGCATCAAGGTTGCCAGGCAGGCAGAGAAACAGAAAATAGAGGTCTACTTCACATACAACAACCCACAGTGGGTGTGGCAGGGAATACAACACATTACAAACTTCAAAGGCAACAACACCGTCACTGTTAACAGCAACGCCCTTTTAGCAAAGGAGCTAAACAGCTTCTTTGCTCGTCTGGAGGAACACAGAGCAGACATAGCCACACTGCCCCCTCCCCCAATCTCCAGCACTCACAGACTCCCTCTGCAGGAACACCACGCGAGAAGGCACATTGCATCTCTAGGTGTGTGGAGTTTAAGACAAGGCAAGTGATGCTACGATAATATAATTCCTTGGTAAGACCCCACCTAGAATATTGTGTGCGGGTTTGGTTACCATACCTTAAGAAGGACATTGCTGCCTTGGAAAAGGTGCAACGTAGGGCAACGAGAATGATTCCTGGTCTTAGAGGAATGTCTAATGAGGAGAGGTTAGCTGAGCTGAATCTGTTTAGCCTCGAGCAAAGGAGACTAAGGGGGGACATAATCCAGGTGTTTAAGATTCTAACAGGTCTGGATGCTGTTCAGCCAAATGGCTATTTCAATGTTAGTTTAAATACCAGAACTCGTGGCCATAAGTGGAAATTAGCTGGAGAACATTTTAAAACGAATTTGATGAAGCATTTCTGTACACAGCGTGTAGTTAGAGTATGGAATAGTCTTCCTGTTATTGTAACACAAGCTAAAACCCTGGGTTCTTTTAAATCAGAGCTAGATAAGATTTTTGAGCTATTAGCTAAGTTCTCCTCAAAGGAGCTTGATGGGCCGAATGGCCTCCTCTCATTTGTAAATCTCTTTGGTTCTTATGAGTCAGCTTACAGAGATGAGGTCCAGAAACTGATAGGTTGGAGTTCAGCAAACAATTTGGCACTAAACAGCACAAAGACAAAGGAATCACTGACTTCAGGAAGGATGGAGGCGACACTGGCCTGCCTAGATGGATGGATGGATGTTTTTATTGACATTGTAAGTACAATGAGATTTAGTTTGGAACGCGCCAGCAGCTACACAGTATATTTACAATTATATAGATTGTGAGGCATAAAATAAGGTGTGAGTAATATAACATAACGACATAATATAAGTAATCATTAATTAATCATTACAGATGGTATGAGGTGTGAACCGCTAGGCTGCTATGGCATGTTTGGTATCAAACCGATGGAAAATCACTCCAGTTTCCAAATCTGGTCAGTGGTTACCACGAAAGTGAATATATCAAAAGTTACACCAGCCTAACGAAAATCATCAATACAAGGGAAATCACTCTGGTCATAAATCTCAAAAGGACTGATACAGACCCCCTTCCGAAAGCCCGCCAAATGGATGGTCAGCCATTGGTCCAGGAGTCGAATTCCTGGTCACTCCTATTCACGAACTTTACACTATAAAACCTGGCACCTCAGAACAAAGCCAGGAGAGGAGAAACAGAAGGGAGGAGAAAACAAAAGACCATCAGCACGAAGAGAGGCAGAGAACATCAGCCCAAGAGAAGAGAAGCCCACAAGAAGCCCTCCTGAAGCCTATCAGTGAAGACCCAGCTGGACAGAGAACTGCAACCAAGCCCAAGCTTCACCAGGAGAGGGAATCAGAGGGGCTCCACTCCAACAACCGCTGCAAACACCGCGCCTCCCTGAGTGCCATCACCCATCAGCTCATCAGCCTCCGCAACCAACTGCCAAGACCCCCCCCCCCCACTCTGCAACCAAGTAAACAAACTTCCTTTCATTTATAACAACCTAAACTCCTATTCACCTGCTATATTACTTTAGGACAGTATTTCCACAAATTGCTTGCTTTGCAGAACAGTATTTTCCCTTTTAAGGTTACTCATTTTAAATCTGGTCATTGCATTTTCATGATTACATTGTTTGTGTCCACTCCGTTATTTCGTGTTTATTGTTTGTTAGGTGTAATGTCTGTCTTATGTTAGTTATAGGAATAAATGCATGTCTTTTACACAACTTCAGCCTCCGTTCATTGAGTGCTCACAAGAATCCCTGCCTGTGCGATCTACGCTCTGAAACCTCAAATTCGCCTGAAATATCGCGAGACTCTCTCTCATTGGCCGTGAGGGGAGCTTCGCTACCGATCGTTTACATTACCTGGTGACGCAGCTCGTTGGACAAGCCTTCTATTCTAACCCAGGTTATTACGTGATACTGGTTATTAATGAGTTCCATTTAAGTCACACATTAACAGACTCACGGTGTTTCGCAATTGAGTTTGAGCCGACCATTCAGCATAAAAATTGGTTAATAATCACAAGGCACAAGGTTTAAACTTATTCTGAGCACACAATTTAAACTTTTTATGACCGAACGTGCAGTGAAGAAGCGCTACTGTGAACTGGTTGCAAAAGTCGCACTCATGGCAATCTGAAGGCATTTAAGCGGGATCATATGGGCTTATTATAGTTATTTTTATTTCTATTATTAGTAGTTATATTATTTTGTTTTATTTTCTGTGATTTCATTGTAGTTCGTTCGTATTAAACTGCAGTAAACTTTAACCCTATGTCTGACGAGATTCTCAGATGTAGCGCTTTGTTTCCAGGTTCAATTCGGACGAGTGTCTCCGTTTCTATATATCCTGGGAGAGATCTCTCTATTAGCGAACGGGAATACTTGTTATGAGGTTCTAACCTAAATTATGTTGCGCTTGGACATAAGACCGATAGCTTAGTTACCTATCAGGATCATACTCGTATGTGTGTGCCTGCTTTAGACAAAGCAAGTTTAACACAACTTTGCGCTGTGAGCCAAGTGTGTGTCATTTAGAAATTGGGAGTCTCCTGTGCTTGAGACCCACCGTGGTTAAGCACCATTTGCGACGAGATATAGTGCACTCACAATTTAAATCTGTCGCCGTAACGCGTGCGCCGTCTCGCTTCAGTAATTGTTTTAAGGGGTTTTATACTGTGCAAGGCACAGAAGAAGGCCACAAGCAGCATGCGCATGCATTAAATGTGTGTGTCACTCATCTAGCGTCGGCAACCGCCTAGCTATATCTTTGGTTACCTCTAGTGGTCAGGCATAGAACTACCACTCCATTTCGAAATTGCGCCTCTAGTGGCCAGGCATAGAACTACCACTCAATTTCGATATTGCGCCTCTAGTGGCCAGGCATAGAACTACCACTCCATTTTGATTTTGCGCCCCCGGTGGTCAGGCATAGAACTACCACTCCATTTCGATATTGCGCCCCCGGTGGTCAGGCATAGAACTACCACTCCAGTTCGAAATTGCGCCTCTAGTGGTCAGGCATATAACTACCACTCCATTTCGAAATCGCGCCTCTAGTGGTCAGGCATAGAACTACCACTCCATTTCGAAATTGGGCTTCTAGTGGTCAGGCATAGAACTACCACTCAATTTTGAAATTGCGCTTCTAGTGGCAAGCCATAGAAGTACTACTCCATTTCGAAATCGCGCCTCTAGTGGTCAGGCATAGAACTACCACTCCATTTCGATATTGCGCCCCCGGTGGTCAGGCATAGAACTACCACTCCATTTCGAAATTGCGCTTCTAGTGGTCAGGCATAGAACTACCACTCAATTTTGAAATTGCGCTTCTAGTGACAAGCCATAGAACTACTACTCCATTTCGAAATCGCGCCTCTAGTGGTCAGGCATAGAACTACTATTCCATTTCGTAATCGTGCCTCTAGTGGTCAGGCATAGAACTACCACTCCATTTCGAAATTGCGCTCCCGGTGGTCAGGCATAGAACTACCACTCCATTTCGATATTGCGCCCCCGGTGGTCAGGCATAGAAGTACCACTCCATTTCGATATTGCGCCCCCGGTGGTCAGGCATAGAACTACCACTCCAGTTCGAAATTGCGCCTCCAGTGGTCAGGCATAGAACTACCACTCCATTTCAAAATCGCGCCTCCATTGGTCAGGCATAGAACTACAACTCCATTTCGATATTGCGCCCCCGGTGGTCAGGCATAGAACTACCACTCCATTTCGAAATTGCGCTTCTAGTGGTCAGGCATAGAACTACCACTCAATTTTGAAATTGCGCTTCTAGTGGCAAGCCATAGCAGTGCCACTCCATTGAAATTGCACCTCTAGTGGTCCGCCATAGTAGGTTAACAACATCTGAGTTGGGTCTCTGGTGGTCAACTGCGGTGATACAACACGCATAATTGGACACACAGGTTCTTGCCTGAAAGCAGGAATCAACTTCACGGACTAAATCAGTTTGATCACAATACATTAACATCCAATTAGGTTATTGTTGCATAACTAATTGATGTTTACAATTGAATAAGAAACACAATTCATTTGGTTTGATTCCCGTTTAACCTTTTTGATTTATTTTAGGTTTTATTTCACCTTATGCTTTCATTCATTCCCTCTCCCCCAACAAGGGGACTTGCATAGAAGTTCAACCACTATTAACAACAGTAAACCAGTTACGTACACAATCCCATCAGGAAGTCGTTTGGATGTGATCAGTTGAGCCCTTCGGGTGCTGGGTGCTTACCATTCGCTCTCTGTTGGTTGAGCTTGTCTGTGGCTCTGCTGTCACTGCTTGTGATCGTACAGTTTGTCAGAACCGAAGGGGAGTTCTCAGCAATTGGATGCCCAAAAGCGTGTCAGCCCGGCTACACCCACTGACTCATTACGGGCAAGGCTGACAGGTACCTCAGGCGGTCATTACAACTTTTGAGCAGGACTTCGTTTAGGGTGAGTTCTGAGAACGGCCCTAGCTTGGACTCTCACTAGGGTGGGTGATACCTGAAGGCAATTTTGCCAGCCGATAAGCTGAGCTCCACCTGGGTTGTCTCAGTTGTGCATACAGAATACGCCCTTCCAAGTTAACATTGCTGGGGATCGGGGGAGTGGAAGCCGGACTCAGGCTTGCTTGGCTGGGAGAATGATTCCTGGTCTTAGAGGAATGTTTAATGAGGAGAGGTTAGCTGAGCTGAATCTGTTTAGCCTCGAGCAAAGGAGACTAAGGGGGGACATAATCCAGGTGTTAAATCTGGTCATTGCATTACATTTTTTTTGTATCCACTCCTTTATTTCGTGTTTATTGTTTGTTAGGTGTAATGTCTGTCTTATGTTAGTTATATCCATCCATCCATTTTCCAAACTGCTTATCCTACTGGGTCACGGGTGGTCCGGAACCTATCCCGGAATGTGGAATGGGCACGAGGCAGGGAACAATCCAGGATGGGGGGCAGCCCATCACAGGGCACACTCACACACAAATCGTGATTATATTATTGCACTATACTATATAAATAAAAAGTAAACTTAATACCAGTTGTGGTAATAAAGTGCACAGAGAGTAAGAGAGAGTAGGGTTTCACATAAACGTATGTTCATTAGCATTTAGTATTCTGATGGCTTTGGGGTTAGAAGCTCTTATTAAATCTGGTTGTTCTGCAATGCATACTGCGGTAACGTTTACCAGAGGGCAGAAGTTCAAACATCTCATGTGCTGGGTGCGTGGGATCTTTTTTAAATATAATTATGCATATGTAGAACTAGGGATATGATCCTGTTAAGTATGATAGTTCTGTCTCATTATTGCAGGATCGACATCCATAGTAACTGTGGTGATCTATCCATTTGTGTGCATGTCTGTGTGTGTGTGTGCGAGCGGGTATACCTATCCTACCCCATAGCGTGATAAATACCTGTTTTTTTTTTCCCTTATGGGGACCACGAAACTGAAAACCAGGAAAACTCTATTTTATAAAAATCTGTGACTGCTGTGGAAAAACTAAAAATGCAAAACCTCTTTTATTTTGCTTGGTTACTTATGGTTATGGTTAGGGCAGGGTGGGGGTTAAGATTGTCATAGTTAGCGTTAGCATTTATCCAATAGAAGTCAATGAGCGGGCCCCATAAGGATAGGTATACCCTATGTGTGTGCATGTGTGTGTTTGTCCCATATTGCCTGGGCTTCAGGATACCTCATAACCCGGAACTTCATCAGAAGTAGTTAGAAAATGGATGAATGGATGGATGGATGGATGGATGGATGGATGGATGGATGGATGGACAGATCAATAAAAGTACAGAACATCCATTTTACAAAGAACCATCAACACTAAATGTATGCACTGGTCATGCTCCTGGAAATTAAACTTTTCTGAAAAGCAGCATGTTCATAAATTAGCTGCTGTTATACCTTGGGGGAACAAATGCAGATGAAATTGTAAAACAAACTGCAGTGGCAAAACAGTTCTGGCTGCCTGTGCTGCCCTGCCTGCCCGCCCTCCTGCCCATTACGTCCTGCCTGTGCCACCCTCCTGCCTGCCCTCCTGCCTGTTTACGTCTTTCCTGTGTGCCCTGCTGCCAGTTATTCTGTATTTACATCCGGACTTAACTAATTGAACCATATAAACCATATAAATCAGGACTTTGTTAACCTGACTTCTGCCCTGTGGAGGATGGGCTCCCCCTTTCACTCTGGTTCCTCCAAAGGTTTCTTACTATGACTGAGTTTATCCTTGCCAATGTCGCTTTCTAATTTTTCAGGCTAGATCTTGCTCACTGGGACAATTGGGCAGGGACAAAGTAAAGTGCTTTGAGACAATGTAAGGCTATGAAAATGTACTATACAAAATAAAGTGAATTGACTTGAGTAATGTGGCACAAAGCAACCCTTCTTTGCCACAGGAAATGTCTGGTGCAATTTCTTTTTTAATTGTACATGTCAATTGCATAATACCCTAAACTAATTCATTATTATTTCTATTATTATCATCATCATCAGTATTTCATTAGTATTCCATGGTATTTAGATTTTTCAGGAATCAGTGTGTGTACTGTATACTTTTTAATTTATTTGCACTATGTGTAGTGTCTCTGCAGCTGTATATACTTGCTGCATTATGCACAAGAACTTCCCTCAGGCATCAGTATAGTTAATCAAATGTAATATTTCTTGCTTGTTTATTAAGTTGTTTTAGGTATTTTGTGTGTTCCACTTAATTTAGTGTAATTAGTCCTAGTTGACTCAGGTTTAGTTAGATTTTTCCTTCTGTTGTTCCTCTGCATCATGCTACTGTCATAAAATTTCAATGTCTTACCTAACTTAAGAGTTTTGTGCATTGTGTTTTGGAGAGAAAGAAATCATTACTTTTTTTCTTTAGATTCATCCACTGATTCTATCACCTATGACACATTCCCCCTGAATATTTGTTTGTTTATTTATGTATTTGCTTGGGGGATGGAATTAACAAACAGAAATAACTGAATGAATCAGGGTAGTGAAAAACATTTATAAACTTATCATTTTGGTATTGGTACGATCCTGTTCTGGTTAGTTAGCCGAGGGAGTAAATCATCCGGAGTTTCATCTCTCAATCTCCTCCTACACCCACTCAGCATCACAGTATGGACTCCCCAATGCAACTGATCTGCACGTATTTGTACTCTGGGAGGAAATTGAAGCCCCCATAGGAAAAACTCAAAGCCTACAGACATATGCACAAAACCAGGGGACATGCTCAGTTCTGCAGGCCTGGAAGTGTGAGAGAAGGCTATTTATTGAGTTTCCCCTCTGCCCCTGGTAAAGATGAAACATGCACAAGTCATTAAACACACATATACTTACATGAAAGTCTGACTGATACTGGAGCTTCCAGTGCCCGTAAACCAGGTACTGGGGTACTCCATTTCCTTCTTGATAATTAGCGCCATTGAAAAAAAAAACGGTGCCTTTCCTAATATTAACTGACTCTCAGACAAATGTACTGCTTGAAGACCCTGCCACTATTCGCATTTTCCAGCAGGAGTCACAAATCTTCATTGCATTCAGTTTATTCTCAGATGAGCTCATGCATGTTTCTATGTGCATCTTTACACTTAAACAAATACAGCTAACCTCTGTTGTTATATTCCATATATATTTGTCGTGACTGGCCTTTTTTCTCAAATGATGGATTTCTGAAACTAAAACTGACAGTATTCTAAAATATTTATATTGCCACATCATCGACACATGTTCTAATATGACATAGCATTCCCCTGGACCATAGTGCGACTTAGAGACAAGATATAACATGCCCTTCACGGTAAAACACTAGATAGGTGCAACACTTAATGTCAACGTTGTCAATGTCAATGTTGACTTAATGTCAACGTTAAATTCATGGATTCGCAAATTAAGTAACACGGTTACAGTACAAAAACGAGCAGAGCTGTGTATGGCATGACTATCTCGCGGCGGCGACAAAATATGCTTATCCTTCTAATTATTCAGAAGAAAATATATTTGCAAGCACAGCCGTTCACGGCTTCCGTACAAAAAGCTGTCACTACGCTACAGGAAGAATACACGACCAATATAGGATTTACACAAGTCTGCTTCTTTTGTTTTATTTAGTAACAACTTTCACAAAAATTGACAGCAATACTGCTAAAAGTGCAGATCTGTTGCCAAATTAAATAAACAAAGAAATTAATCATAAAAATATTCAAAGTATATACAGCCAGGGGCGCCACTAGCAATTTTGGGCCCTATGACAAAATATGAGGTTGGGCCCCCCTACCACACCCATTCAGATCTCTGGGGGCCCCTAAAGGGCGTGGGCCCTTAGAATTGTCCCAACTTTCCCCCCCTTAGCGGCGCCCCTGTATACAGCTAACCATTTCCAATCGAAAAGTACATACAAGTCTCCAATATAAGTTATACAATGGAGCGCAGATAAAACTTTTAAATAGTAATTAACCAAACTATATAAAGAATACAAGTTTGAATACAGGTAATTTGTATAAATTTTACTGTGTTCAGACTGAAAAATCAGCACCAGCCTTACACACATTGCAGTTCTGCTTTTTTCTTCTTTTAGCATAATTACCCGTTTCACGTTCACGAGGCAGAAGATCCCTGCAAATGTGAAAATTCACAAGTAACAGGCACCATTAACCTCAAGCCATAACAGTCTGCTAGCCTGAACAATAGCAAACTCTATGTATTACCAATTATTACGCAGGTTGTCACTTTATCAAATCATGACTGTTACTAAGAAGTGGGAGTGAAACGCGTGTCACGAGATCTCGCGATATTACAACATGACGAGATTTCTCGTTGGAGCGAAAAGCCGTTTCACGAATGCGCTGCAAATGAGCTGCTGTAAATATGTCGGCATCTGACTAAATTACTATAGTAGATACCCCAGACACTTTTGAATCTTTTGTGTGTCAGCATTTCGGGTGCCCGGCGGAAAATATAAATGGCGAAAGGGAGACAGACAAAACACGAACCATCTGTAAGGACTGTAGAAAGCTAATGCCGCACACAGCGGCTAATGCTACTACTAACTACTATGCAAAGCCATTTGCAGCACCATCATAGCTCTTTATTTAAATTCACTGCACCGGTGAAGAAAACATTTTTTAAAAAATGTTATGTTTATTATTGGGTGCTTTCCACTTCATGCACCCACATACAGCGCTAGCTTAAAGCAATGCATTCTGGTCCTGACGCAATGCATCATGGTTATATTTTTTATCGCCCGTTGCATTACGTCACCATGTCACATGGTACCAAAACTCCGCGAGAGCAAGACACATCAGGCAGCACCTCTTAGCAGGCTGCACAGGCTGGATCCGCCTCCATTACGACACAACTTTGCCCTTATTGGCTTAAGATTTTAGTTACATACATGACGTTTGTATATCTGCTATTTCTCCCGAGAAGCAGGTAAAGCGGTAACTGCTTTTCAATTAATTTACTTGGTAAAATTAAATTTAAATAAATGATATGAATATTGTAATAGTACTCGTGAGCTTTGTTTGTTGTTAGTTACTATAATGTTGCGCTGCTTTATTTGTTTAATCGTCTTGTCTGTGAAGACATTCAAGTTAATCAAATAAGAACTGCACTGTACACTGTACATGACCATAAAAACTTTGAATCCTTGAAATAAATGTTTTTGATCTTTTCCTTGGCAGTTATCTTTTTACACAGGGCCTCTATGTACACAATAGTTATTTTTTTCACGACTAACAGTATGGATCAGGAGTTGGTTATTGTAAAAGAAGTAATGTGCATGCAGGTGATATTTGTATAGATTTATATTTACCCCTAGGTGATAAGTTTGACAGTCATTTCTTTTACCGTTTGGCCTCTCGGTTGAACATAATAGTGGCGCGAGCAGCTCCACTTGGTTTTTTAAAAATACTCAGCCATGAACTTTTGGTGAACTCAGGTGAATCCCTTCCTTCAGTAGTAAACCTTGGTAGTTTCAGCCGTTTACACATTGTCTCACTAAAAGGTTGATAATATATTTGTCCTTTTACATAGTGATAAAATATACGCGATAAAAATGTGAATATTCATAGATTCAGGACTAACAAAGTAGCTAACAGAAACTCAGACTAACAAAAGGTGCAAATACATACTCAGTTGGTTCCATTGTGTTGATTACATTATAATGTTTACATTGTAATGATTATATCATGGATATTTGGCATACTTTTTATAAAATCGTAATTCTTATATTCTGCGTTATATAGTGCTAAATAATATTCCATAGATGGATGGACTTTATTAATCCCCGTGGGGAAATTGTGTTTTTTATGTCTCCCTCAACTTACTCTTTGTGGAGTAAGTTGTCCGCGAAGTGCAGCTACCTGTTGGGGCGCCCAGGGAGCTGGGGGTTAAGGGCCTTGCTCAAGGACCCACAGACGTGCTGAGGCTGGGTTAGTTTCAACTGGTGACCTCATTACAGGCACAAGGACTGACCCCTGCCCCCCAACTGTGTATGAGTAGCATTTATGCTGTTTCTTGAGTGTGAGCTAGTACATAAACCAGCTAGTGCTCACCATTGCAAAAATACTCTAGCTTTCTGTCATACACATTTTTTTATTTTCTTACATTGTCCGTTTTTGTTCATAGTCTGTAATATTCTGAATAACGACAATGTAGAGGAAAAACAGATTAAATTCTCCTTGTTTGTAATTTCCCCATGTAATCCACTGCCTTGTGGTAAGAGGTGCAAAAGTCAGACGCGTTGAATGATGAGGATACGATATTGAGTTTAGTTCTTGAGAGGATTTATTCATATGATATTTTAACACACAGTACTTTGAACTGGTTTGTTTGGCGCAAAAGGGCCGATATGCAGACACCATCACACATGGCAAATACGGTCAATGACTGTTTCACTTTGCACCTTCAGCCCTGAGCCGCGTAATCTCAGCACCTTTAATAACAACCATTGCTGCCTCCTACAGGTGGGAATACACTTAGACAATAGTAAATATCACTAAGGCAGGCAAGTACCTCTCGTTTCAAGTGTTGCAATACTATATAACATTATATTATAAACAATAAATACGAATAAATAAAAACATTAAACAAATAAACATAATCAATAATATTCATGAATAATTATGCTTAATATACAAATAAAAGAATAGCTCCTGCAGATGATTTCAGATAACTACTGGAACAATGAGTTCTGGAGGGGAGCAAGCTCTGTTACATGCTATAGAAATGTTGATCTGATTCCTTTCATTATCAGATTGTTACCACTGTTAAAAACCACAGATATTGTATTCTGATTGTATGCATTTCCTTATTAGGGCATGTCAGTTACTTCTGTTAAAAAATCCGTTTATTCTGACGTCGTAAATTTCCTGATCAGAGTTTACCCTCTTTAAAGTGATGGAGGTCCACTTGTGCCAAAGATACATCGATATGCATATGAGATTTCGTTTGTGCCAAAAATATGTAAATAGCACACAGTCCATGTCGACTGAGCATGTGACAAAGAATTTTTCTGTGACAATTCTATTTTGTCAATGAGTTTGTCTGTGGAGCCCCTGAAGGGACCTAATGGTGTCCGCTAATTAGATACCCAGAAATAAACTGTGTGGCTCCTGCCCAAGCATTGCTGCCCAAACAGCAGCTTCCTCCTTATGCCACCGAGGGAGGAGTAGCCAGTGGTTCCCCTGCCCCTTCCCCTCTCCCCCCTGCAGACGAGGATCATAACCATTCAGCACCCGACTCTACCTCCTTCTCGGTGAAGAAGTGCCGTGGCGAAACGCTCAGGCAGCAGGACGAGGTAGCAGAAATTCTTGCCCCTATGTTGGTATGTCCAAATCCTCAAGGGGGAGATAAGGTTTGCTCATCTGACACTGTAGATGAAGGAGTTGAACATAAGAACATAAGAACTATACAAACGAGACGAGGCCATTCGGCCCATCAAGCTCGCTTGGGGAGAACTAAACTAATAGCTCAGAGTCGTTAAAATCTTATCTAGCTCTGATTTAAAGGAACCCAAGGATTCAGCTTGCACTACATTATCAGGAAGACTATTCCATACTCTACACGCTGCGTAAAGAAGTGCTTCCTTAAATCCAGCTTGAAATGTTCTCCCGCTAATTTCCACCTATGGCCACGAGTTCGTGTATTTAAACTAATGCTGAAGTAACTATTTGGTTGAACAGCATCCAAACCTGTTAGAATCTTATATACCTGGATCATGTCCCCCCTCAATCTCCTTTGCTTGAGACTGAACAGATTTAGCTCAAGTAACCGTTCCTCGTATGACATTCCTCTAAGACCAGGAATCATTTTTGTGGCCCTACGCTGCACCTTTTCTAAGGCCACAATGTCCTTTTTAAGATATGGTGACCAAACCTGCACACAATATTCTAGGTGAGGTCTCACCAAGGAATTGTATAATCTTAGCATTACCTCCCTTGACTTAAACTCCACACACCTGGAGATATACCCCAACATCCTATTGGCCTTTTTTATTGCTTCCCCACACTGGCGAGAATGGGACATGGAAGCATCAACATACACACCAAGGTCTTTCTCATGATCAGCTACCTTTATTTCAGTGACACCCATGAAATACCTGTACTTTATATTTCTGCTCCCTAGATGGAGTACCTTATATTTATCGACGTTAAATTTCATCTGCCAGGTATCGGCCCAGTCACTAATTAAATCAAGATCCCGCTGTAGCTGCTGAGCCACTAATTCAGTATCTGCTACACCACCCACCTTGGTGTCATCTGCAAATTTCACCAGTTTACTGTATATATTGGTATCCATATCATTTATGTAAATTAGGAACAATAGTGGTCCTAAAATCGAACCCTGCGGTACCCCACTATGAACGCAAGCCCACTGTGAGTTGAAGGACATTGCCAGTGACCTGCTGGACCCCAGGCAGAACAGGCCTCACCATGCGACAGCCCTTCAGAGACTGGTCCTCCTGCGCATGGACTGGGGCATGATGCATCAGTTTAAACAGGAGCCTGGTAAATCCTGCGAGTGCTACACCAAGCGACTGATGGCAGCATTCTCCAACTACAGTGGGATGGACTCCACAACGGACCGAGAGTGTATGTGATGTAAAATACACTAAGATAGGTAAAAACTCTTTTGTGGACTAAGTAAAACAAACATTTTATGTTCTAGTTTTCTTAAAACTACTGAAACAAATAATTGGCTACACTGCAGTTCCGCTGTTTTGTTTGGCACCCCTGCATGTCGTGCATTGTGTGGAAAAAACCTGAAGGCTGAGGAATGTTACGTAACACAACTAGAATGTAAAAACTCTCTCTGGTGTAATTCACTGCATAAAACCAATGGTGTTAAGTGTGATGTCTTCTTCATAACACTCCCTGATGTTTGTGTCCGTGACCATGAGATAGGGTGGGCTGCTTTTCTTCCTTCCTTTGACTAGTATTCCTCCTAAATTGTTCATCTGTATTTGCTGCATTGGTACTTGATGTGCGTGTGCCTTGTGTCACGATCGCCATTTAACGGGAGCGGCGGACGGGCAGGAAACAGGCAAGGCAGGCAGGATACGGGGATTTATTAGGAACACGGGGTGCAGGAAACATCTCACGCAGACGGACTTCAATGACGGACACTGAACTCTAGTAAGACATGAACTCAAATAGACAGGACTGATTGAAAATAATCGGACACAGCTGGGTACGATCAGGGAAGCACACGTGGATAATCAGGGGGCGTGGCACACACGGTGGTCAGACTGTCCGGGACCTCCTCGGGGACTAGGGCAGGAAAGTCTGGAGCTGGGTCAGGGACAGGAGTGGGGCCAGGAACAAGAGCCCCAGGGGGCACAGTCATTTGAGGCGGAGGGAGCGCCTCGGGCGTGGGCTCTGGGGCCGCAGGGGGCAGCGGAGGCGGCTGCTCAGGAGCTACGGGCAAAGCAGGCGGCGGCTGCTCGGGCTCTGGGGCCGCAGGGGGCAGCGGAGGCGGCTGCTCGGGCTGCGCAGGAGCTATGGGCGACGAAGGCAACTGCTCAGACGCTGTAGCAGGAACCCAGGACTTTATGCTCAGCCCACTGCTGTTAACTCCGATGACTCACAACTGAGCAGCAATGCACATTTCGAATTCCATCATCAACATCAGGCAGATGACAAGACTGTTGTGGGTCTCATCAATAAAAACGGTGACTCAGCATACAAAGAGGAAGTGTGATGACTATCGGACTGCTGCAGAGCCAACAACCTGTCTCTGAATGTTGACCAAAGAGATGGTTGTTGACGTTAGAAGAACACAAAACACAGAGTGACCACTCTCTGCTGCACATCGATGGCTCATCTGTGGAGATCGTAGAGAGTACCAGATTCCTTGTTGTCCATCTGGCGGAGAATCTCGCCAGGTCCTTCAACATCAGCTCCATAGTAAGGAAAGCACAGCAGCACCTCTACTCTCCACGGAAGCTCAGAAAAGCCCATCTCCCATTCTCACACTCTATTGGGGAACTGTTGAAAGCACCCTGAGCAGCTGCATCACGGTCTGCTTTGAGAACTGTGTCGCCTCAGATCACAAGTCCCTACAACAGATAGTGATGACAGGTGAGAAAATCATTGGGAGTATCGTGTTAGAGAAATATGTACTTTTTTTATCATCATTTTGCTAGACGCTTAGAAACAACACCCTGCCGCAGCTTGATCTTAATTGAGCAATAACACGTCTCAAGAACTGTCGCTTGAATATTTCCACCCCATATATGGTGACAAACAATGTTCAATGTCAGTTGCATATCCTGTTTGTGTACCTCAATAAAAGACACTGCGAGGGGAGTTACTCTTTCGAAGTTGGCTGAGTTCGACTGAGAGGCTGACACCTCGAGGTCAGGACCGGGCTTCCCTTTGTAAGGAAAAGTGGTAAAAATGTCCCAAGGTTCTTGGTTGATCATTTGAATGCAGACAATGTTAGGAATTTATGATCATGGGGGAAGCCAGGGAGAGAATGGGGGTTCCAGTTGGCACCACTATGGTGATAAGGATAAGATAAGGTGATAAGAATTGAATTACAATGATCATAAAAGTCTCCACCCTGTCCTGTCCCGTCCCTGTCTCAGGATCCTCACACTCCAGGGGGTCACTCTTTATATGTAAATTCACTCACAACACCTACACACAACACCTTGGTGGGGAGGGCCTTTTTGGGTATAAAGGGGGGTGAAGAACTGTCTTCAATTTGTATCTGAGCTGCCTTTCAGTACCCGGTGTGTCTCTACACTGTATTACATTGTATTATTTTTGCTGTTCAATAAACCATCATTTTGCTGAAACTGCGGAGACTCTGCAAGTGGATTCCCTACACCTTGCAGCAAGTAAAACGTCATCACAGCTGTCTGTGTTGTTCTGTGTTCAGAGACTGGTTTGTTTCCAGCGCATCTTCAGAAGAAGATAACCCTAACATATCTCTCCCCTCCATCACAGATATTCACACCACACACTGCATCCGCAAAGCCACCACCATTGTGGATGACCCCACCCACCCCTCACATTATCGTTTCACCCTCCTGCCTTCTGGAAATAGGTCCCGGAGCATTCGGGCCTTCACAGCCAGACTCAAACAGCTTTATCCCCCATGCCGTCAGACTACTGAACTCTCAGGGACTAATCTGATACCACACACACATACACTCATTAACACACTTTATTATTTAACTACTATTTTTTATCTTATTGTCGCCATGTTTACAGTTACTTTTATTTATTTTTATTGCTACCTCATTGGACAACCAAACTGCGCCTTCTCAGTACTGGGTTTACTGTGCTGTTTGTGCTCGTTGGTGTCAGTTGTCCTCTCTTTTTGCACTGTCCTGCAATGTTTGCACAGTTTTTGCTCATTATGCACCATACAGTATGTTGCTAGGTTGGTATGTGTTAGTCTTCTGTTAATTTAAGTAGCACCTTGGTCCGAGGGAAACAGTTTCTTTTGTAACTGTACTATACTCAACTGTGTAAAGTTAAAAATAACATTAAAGACCTACTTGACTTTTACTGAACAGGTGCTAAAGTGAAATTACTTGCTTCTGGGAAAGAACTCCAGCTGAAATTCTGTACAACAATTATGGGAGACATATGGGAAGGACGCGGTGTCAGACCTGCCCCAGTGGGACGAATGTGGTTTTCCTAGTAACAGCAGCTTCAGTCCCAATCAGATAAGCCAGATGCATCTGAAATTAGAGGAACGGGATCAGACTGGTTGCTCAGGGACTAATGTGGTAGAACTAAAACAGAGACAAATTGGACGGTGTTTCAATTGTGGGAAAATGAGACAAAGCAGGCAGAGGAGATGCGGGTGGCAAAGAAGCATGAGATAAGGAATGCAGAGAATGTGGATGAGGGTGAGACTCCTGTGAAAACTGTGTATTGAAAATTAGGGCCATAGTATTGTCATCCATCCTGTCAGGGTATGGAAATACACTGAGGGTAAATGGCCTAATGCAGGAAGTGTCTTAATCCTATAACATCCAGCTGATTCAGGCTGTGGGGGACAGTGTAGTACTGCACTCTTCTGGCTGGGACCTTGAATAAATGAATGAATGTTACATTTATACAGCCCTTTTCTAAGATACACAAAGAGCTTTACAGAAGCACTGGGGAGCCACTTCAACCCAAACGTGAGGCAGCAGGAGAGGGGGCCCAGGCAGAGAGAACAGCCAACAAGACGGGTGCTTCCACAGACAGGACGGGGGCCCCGGCAGACCAACGCTGACGACTCCTGGGACCAAGTCAACAGAGCAGCTGTCGTCATTGTGACTCACCCTCATACATCCATCCATTGTCTAAACCGCTTATGCTACTGGGTCGCGGGGGGTCCAGAGCCTATCCTGGAAGGATCTGTGCACGAGGCAGGGAACAACCCAGGACGGGGGGGCAGCTCATTGCAAGGCACATTCACACACCATTCACACACACATGCACTCCTACGGCCAATTTAGCAAGAGAGAACATGCAAACTCCCCACACATGTGACCCAGGCGGAGACTCGAACCTGAGTCCCAGTGGTGGGAGGTAACAGTGCTAATCACTGCACCACCAAGCAGCCCCACCCTCATACATGATTTCTGATTCTTGATTTTAATCCCCTTTTCTGTTTTTGGCAACATATAAAGTGCTGTGAATGTCACTGTCAGATTGTCATATCATCCTCCAGTTGTCCCTTGTCACCCTGGATGCACATTGAGTGTTTGCTAAATATTTTATCTTGTAGTGTTCCTGATTTTTTCCTGTGTTTTAATTTGCAATTCTCAAATTTCATGACTGGCATCCGTGGGGACGATTAATTAAACCTGTTAACTCTGCACTTCAATTTCAAACTGTTGGTAACATGTGTACATATTTTTGTCTGATCTTTTCACCACCAGGTGGCGATATAGCAACTCCAGAGTTATTGATGGCTAGAACAAAAAAAACACAGTAACACAGAGGTGTAGCTAAAAATTCTGGGCCCCTGACAGAATGTCACCTTGCGCCCTCTGTCGAATTTTACATTCTGTGAAAGAGATTTGTTGAGCCATCTTCCAATGTAATCCAATCCAGCTCTTTATTTGAAAAGCACTTTAAACAACCTTATGGACCAAAGTGCTGCACAAAGGAATAAATAAAAACATTCACACACTTAAAAACGAAGTAAAAGAAATTTAATAAAAACCAAAACATTCAATGTGAGTAAAAGGCCATTAATAAAAATTTAAAAAAATCTATTAATTAATAAAGAAAAGGCTAAGATTAAAATAAGATTTACTATTAAAATTAACATCTCACAATGTGTCAAAGGTGAAGGAGAAGAGATTAGAAGAGATTTAAAAACGGACAGAGGGGATTCCTCTCTAATGTGAAAAGGCAAGTCATTCCACATTTTAGGAGCTGCGACTGCAAAGGCTCGATCCCCTCTAAGCTCACGCTGAGTCTTAGGAACCGTCAGGAACAGCTGATCAGCTGACCTGAGAGAGCGGGTGGGGGTGTAAGGGTGAAGCAGCTCACACAGGTCAGATGGAGCAAGACCACTGAGGGCTTTAAAAGCAAATAACAGAATTTTAAAATGAATCCTAAAATGTACGGGCAGCCAGTGGAGTGAGGCTAAAATGGGGGAGACATGCTCATATTTCCATGTGCGGCAGCATTTTGAACCTTCTGGAGGTGAACAATAGTGGAGCCTCTAACCCCAACATAGAGGGCGTTACAGTGGTCCAAACTAGTAGTGACAAAAGAGTGGATTACTGTCTCAAAGTGCTGCCTAGAAAGAATTGGCTTTATTTTGGCCAACTGCCTCAATTGTAAAAAGCTTGACTTGACAACTAACCTTATCTGAGTGTCAAACTTAAGGTTGGTGTCGACTTTAACCCCTAGGTGTGTGATGACTGGTTTACAATATTGTTCCAAGGAACCTAAAATTACAGTGGAGGTCAGAGGAGTGGAGTTACCAAAAACCAACACTTCTGTCCATTACCTCCCCACTTCCTTGTTAGTTACAATATTTGTTCTGCATTACTGTACTGCTTTGGAGCCTTTTGATATTAAGGTGAATAACACAGGTGAAAAATTAAGGTGAAAAAAGAGACAGATGCATTGACAGCAGTTGTGGCCACACTTTGGACTGGGAGTGTAAGAGCAAAGGAAACTGAATCCACTATGTTCTGTCCTGTAAATTTTTATTAAACACCACATGACACACATACGAGTCCTGTTTTAACTTTCAGGGCTGATGGTCTGCAGCCTGGCTTGTGTTCTACAGTGCAGCGCAGGTGCAGTCACTGTGCTGAGCCCGGCGTTATATTAATGACGCAGCCTTTCACACTGACCAGTGAGAAATAACCTTGAAAATGACTGTGCTCTTTGTGGTTCTCCTTTTTTCTTACCACCAAGCAAGAGACTAAACATATTTTCTACTTATCAGTTATCAGAAATCAGAAATGTCATGCAGTAATCAGAGGTTAGACAGCAAGAATGACTTTTGTATTTTTATCTTTTGTCAATCTTTTATCCAGCGACTACTAATTCTCATCGGGGTCTGGAGAGGGTGGGACCTGTCCCAGGAAGCACAGAGCACAGGCCTGCATGGGATGCCATTCCACACAAGCAAAAACAATTAAGATGGTCAGATTTGCCTCACTGTGTGATTTTGACTGAAAGATGAACTAAGCACAGTCTTGTGTGTATAAAAATGCGTAGATTCATTTAACTTTAACAATGAGATTCAGCAACATGACCTTATAGTGTTAATGATCGGTATCTTACTGGTATTAACTGAATTATGCAAAATTCTACATTATTCTATATTATTGCACCCAAATTGTTCATACTGACTAAATGTAATTACTGACATCCTGGACATACTGCTTTTTAGGTTTGAATTTAAAATGTTAGTAGACAAATTCATGCTGTCAATAACATCTCACTTGCTCACCCACTTTTAGATAAAAATACCCTTTGTGGTTTTTCTAGTGAAGCAGTGGGCCTGAGCTGAGGACCTGATGGTTGTGTGGTTTTCGCTCACTGAGAAGAGAGACACAAACACCCTGCTCTCAGTCGGTCAGTCTTCCTGTAAAATGCAGAGGTGAGACTGCTAGTGGAAAATTACTGACTGCAGCGTCAACAACACATATAAACAGCAGCACAAACAAAATGTTCCACAAATGCAGGACATCTGTATGCTTACAGCACACATCAGACACGCTGACCCTCAGCACTGAGCTCCTCCAGGCTCTGTGCTCTCCCTCTTCTCTTCAATTTCTACACAAATCACTGCTGCTCCAGTGAAGATCCTGAATTTTGCAGGTGATACTACTGTGTTTGCCATCATAACTGAAGGTGATGAGTCTGCCTACAGACTGGAAGTCGTACAGCTGACCATCCAGTTCTGAACTCACATTATCCCAAATGTCCACATGCTTAGACTCCTCTCATCATCAGGGAGGAGCGTCCCTTGGCACTGTAGAGTAGATGGATGAGAGCAGGCTGATAACAAGGCTGTCATCAATTTTATGTGACACCTCTCACCCCCCCAGCAGACTATGGAGGCCCGTAAGGGCAGCTCCTTCAGTAAGAGACTCAGACACCCGGCGTGTGACAGAACGGTACCGCAGGTCATTGGGCCCCACAGCAGTCAGGCTTTATAATCTGCACTCTGCTCATTGAACTTTTCCCCTGTTCACTGTCTTCTGATACAGTTTCTATCTGCTGCTGATCTGCAATATTGTTCCTCCTTATTCACTGATGTGCAGTGTTGCATTGAGCCAGTGCATTATGCCCTGTGTGGCAGCTTCCTTTGGGAGGCTAATATCTGGCACATGAGCAATAATGTTACATGCAATAGGATTGTGTATAAGTTAAGGATTGTGTATAAGTTAATTTTAATATTCCTATAATATTCCTCTGTATGTAATATATTCTTATTTTTTGTTTCTATTATTACCCTATATTTATATATACATCCATTTATTTTACATTCATAATGATGTTGTTTGTTGTTTTGTGCCCCACTGCTCTTGTAACAAGCCTCAGTCTTGACTCTCCCTTTTAAGGTCTTGGCCTTAAATCACACTCGATATAGGTGGTGTCGTCCCCATCACCCTGACCAGGATACATGCTGTAAGATTAATGGATGGTGTTTATCTGTGTGATGAAAAAGAATGTGAATAAAACAAAAATGTACCATTATAAATGGGAGCCCTAGGATGTGTGGTGGTTAGAGATGTGGACTGATGAGAATTTTGCTTTTCTAAAGTTCTGTTGTGAAAACTGTACATTCCGTTCCATGTACAGTAGTGATATGTAGCAATCATGTGCTCCAGTCAAATGTCCAGCTGCATGAATAATAATGGTGGCTTGTTTGGATAAAATAACTTAGGCTGAATACTTGAAAGCGTGACCTGGGTGAGGTAGAGAGGAAACAGGGTCTTACAAGAAGCAGATATTGTTCTGTCTGTGTGGTTTTTACTCTTTGCAAAGTGAGTCCAGCACAGTGCAGTCAGTGGGTCAGTCTTCCTGAGCTGCATCTAACCAGTGGAAACATCTGCAGCACTGCAGAGAAGCACTCAGCAGACAAACAAACCCAAACAGCTTACAGCTGTATGTCACTTTTGGACAGAGGTGGACAAAGTACACAACTTCACTACTTGAGTTAAGTATAGATACTCCTCGTCAAATAATACTCAAAGTTTTTCAGTTAATTTTTTACTTCAGTTAAAGTACTGGAGTATTTGCATCTAAAAATACTTAAGTATTCAAAAGTACATTATGTTTTAAATGCAAGACATTTTTCAGAACCTAATGACTCCTGAACACCCCACTGAATACACTGACTGGCTTGTACATCTTGTAGAATAAAAAGCTTGTGGAATATGATACAATGACTATAGAAACACAACTGACATAACAAAAGTACAGCCATTGTCATTTTCATCTTATTTAACACCCCCCACCCCACTCACACAAAAGAGCATGGTAGTGTTCTTACAGAGCCGTAGCAGTGTGTGTGTGTGCATGTGTGCATGTGTGTTTGTGTGTGTGTGTGTCTATGTGTGTGTGTGTTTGTGTGTCTGTGTATGTTTGTGTGTGTGTCTATGTGTGTGTATGTTTGTGAGCCAAGTAACAAGACAGGGAGCAAGAAACAAAACTCCTCTTTCTTAATTATCCACATCGTTATTAACGACACAGGTATATATACAGGTACATATACAGGTACATGTATATACTCAAAAATACATCCAGAACACACAATTAAATGAAAAACGTAATTTAAGAACACTTGAAATTTTCATTCAGTTTCTTTCATCTGTTTAATATAATCGATCAGTCCCTGTGCGTTTGCCCCAAACCATTCAGCATGGTACACAAGGGAGACAAGTAAGCATGTGTGACATCAAAGAACTGATTGCAGCAACTCAGCCTTTCCACAACATTAAAGCCGCTTATTCCCCCCCATGCCATGAAGAAATAATCTCTGTGGCTCCCCTCTCCCCCTCCCTCAGCCCCCAGTCTGGCTTGAACATTTGCACTTCCAGTAAAAATGCGCCCCAAACACACTGACACCAAACTCAGCACCGGTGCTCCGTAAAATCCCGTGATTCAGTCTCAGAAGCACTGGCTCCCCTGCCCTCCTCTGAACATTATTAAAGCTACACCCTGAACACTCTGTGTGACTGACATGAATGAGAAGCATCTTTATTCATAATCTCTGTAGCGGAGGTCAGAATACAGAGTGTCATTATTCCCGTCTTTCTTCTGTCTCCTGGGTTTTGGCTTCTTAAGGTTCAGGGCAGCGTAATTCAGTGTGTCCTCGTCATGGCACTGTGGAGACAAAGATGGCAGAATTGGATGGATCAAATCGGTTTGCTATTACCTATTTTCACAAATAGCACTTAAAATGCTGATCCCAGGATGGAAATCAGTCTGAGGTTCATTTGTTTTACTGACGATTTGTAATTTGAAATATTTATTACATACTTGCTTGCGTGACCATTCCACTTTTGATATATCACTGTTCTTTTCATCTGTTTAAAATATATAACACATCAATATATTATTTAATTTCGCACGGTATCATACCGTGGTCAGATAACATTCCGAATTTTCAAGCAATCAACATCCTTTTTGTCTCAAAAATGAAAGTAAAAATGACTTCTGTCAATTTAAGTGTGCATGTTTGGATACGTGTCATTTGTTCTCATATATCATATATAATAAAATTGCTATAAAGGAGATCTTGGTAATAAAAGTTATTGATATGCAACTTATTGCAACATGTATATTTCAATAGATTTTGCAAAATATGAAAGATATAATACAAAAATGTAAATCTTACAGTACAAAAAGGTTTATATAAATAAGGTGAGATTTAATAATGGATTTTAAAACTGTATTACCTGCAAGAGTGGTTTTAATATGAAAATGTTATCTATCATAAAACAATTTTATATTTCTATAATTTGTTAAAATCTACATTTTGTCCTTCTGAGTGCATAAAGCCGGGCAGCGTACCTGCACAGTGTGTACAGGTCAGTTTACATCTTATACAAATGAGAGCAACGTTCAGAATAATGCTGCAAGATAAAACTATCAGCAAGCCAGAGTGAAGAGGATCCAGCAGCTTCTGAAAGCCTGTAACAAAGAGATAGATTTCAGCATAATGATATAGAGACACATTTCCCATTTGCTTACATTACATTAGTTAAAGATCAAATCGATAACACATTACAGCAGTTGTTTTGTAAATAGTCCATTTTTAACATGAACTTCTAGTATTTTGTATTTTAACAATTTATATTAATATTTGAAATAATTATTAAATTAGGCTCCGGACCCCCCGCGACCCAATAGGATAAGCGGTTTGGAAAATGGATGGATGGATGGATATTAATATTTGAAATAATTATTAAATTAGGCTCCGGACCCCCCGCGACCCAATAGGATAAGCGGTTTGGAAAATGGATGGATGGATGGATAATTATTAAATTAACATCTGTGTAATTTAATTTAAGCACTTAAATTAGAAAATTCATTACATTAAAAAAAGAAATAAATGTCTTAATAGCAGAATAAGCTAAATAAAACTTTGAAGCAGATATACTCTCCACACTGGGTGCTACCATCTATATCCAGCTGTGTGCCGTTCCCAAACAGCATCTCCCCACACTGGGTGTTACCATCTATATCCAGCTATGTGCCGTTCCCAAACAGCATCTCCCCACACATGGCCACAGCGCAGTAGTAAGTCCCAGCATCGGAGAGGCTGAGGTTCCCCTTGGGGAGGCTGTAGACGCAGCTCCGTGTAGGAGATCCAGCCTCAGGGCTCTTCTCACACTCATCACTGCTGTTTCCAGGGCTGTAAATGACTCCAGGAAGGGATTCTCCTGATCCATGTCTGAACCAGTAAACACTGTGTTCTCCTGCACAGCTCCCAGTCTCTATCGTACACTGCAGGCTCACAGAGTCTCCTGGCTGCAATGTGTCAGACACAGGCTGCTGTACCACAGTCCTGCTGTTGGAGTCTTTACCTGAAAAGCAAAATAGTCATGATGACAGCCCTTTGAGAATAACAATGGAAAATACAGATCCTCAAAAATTGTTCTTACAGATTTTTGGGAACTGAATCGATGTTCTTCTAGCCATCCAAGAAATCAGTAACTTCTTGGAGAACAGCTGACATTCTTCTCTCTTTTTATTGTATTACTGCTTATTAGTATATATCAGGTAACACTATACATTAACTGCACCTACATAATACCTAAATAAAAATTATATGATAATAACAAACATTATAATCATATAATGTCTTGTATTAATGTATGAAGGTAGATGAATATAATTAATTTCAATTCAAAGAAATGAAGTGTGTAAAGTGTACTTTATATTTTCATGATTTTCGTGACTTTACATTTGGTTTATGTTGCCCCTTTTCCACAGGAAGGTATTTATTGTTTTTGCATATTTAGCTCTTGATGTGTTTTGGTATTTTTGAGCATTTTGCTGTAGTACCTGCATAATTTAATTCAAGAGCCGAAGAGCTGTTTGCCCATTACTAGTTTGTCTATCTTTTAACATTAAAGAAAAAGTATACATAGTAAAAGGAATTACTTGGTTTCGTAGTTCCTCCTATTTATTTTCTTATGCACACAAAAGTAAGTTTTTCCGTTCAACCATAGCACTACAGCGAAAAGCAAAACGTCATGGCAAATACAATTATGCTTTATTCCAATACACATTGCTAATTTTTCATTATTATTACATTTATTCAGCATAATATCTTCAAAGGTTTCATGATTTAATTTGCAATCTTCTGGCCTGAAATCTTTTCCTGCTACACTGAAGACTCTCTCAGCGTGTGCAGAGAAAGCTGCAGCCAAAGGGTTGGCATCCTCTGATAAACATGGTTGGTTCAGGTATCGGTGACATTATGTGAACCTTTCATGGCAGGAATAGGGACTAGTTTGACTTTTGATGCAGGAAAAGTGTTTGGGACTGTTAGGTTGAAGAAACAGTTGTTAATCATTTCTGTATGATCAGCAATGAGTGTAAATATATATGTATACGTTATTTCTTATCTTCTAGCCACATACTCTTAGCTATTGTACTCTAAGTAGGTGGTTAACAGCTGCCTACTTAGATAAGAATCTCACTTCCCTCTCTTGCGCCCCCCATTGACTATAAATAAAGAAGACAAGGGGAACCACCCTTTGTAACACATTCTGCTGTAGTTTGCATTGCAGAGAGTGTGGGTACCCTTGCAAGTAAAACTGTAACCTGTGTGTGTCTCATAAATGTGGAGTTGGGGTGGAAACGCCGGGCGCTTTCCCCAACATAGAATTTGGTCCTTCGAGCCGGATCCGAGGAACCCCGAAGACGTCTCCAGTACGCCGAGAGAAGCGACACCGAAGTCTGTCGACAGCCACTCGAAGTCGGGTGCAAGAAAGACCTGTGATGTGAATTCGTCATCAGGCCGGTGGTTAGAACTGCGCTCGACGTCTGGTGATGTCTGAAGGACCTCGGTGACGGATCAGAGAGCACACTATACAGGTGAGAGATATGGCACCTAAGTGAGTAGGTGGCCAAGTGAGAGATACGGCACCTAAATAAGTAGGTGGCCAAGACATGCATGTGGTTGAGGTTAGCCGAAATTAACCGGGAGAGAAAGTAGGCGTTGTTGGAAATATATACAGTGTTGTATGTGGATGTGTTTTTATAGGTTTTAGATTAACCTACACGATCCACCCTAAAAGCAACAACATACTGGTGACTGAAGGATCAAGGACGGGTTTCATCCCTGAAAACTAACACCGCTGCTCTAATAGGGAGCAGTAGAAGGCCGTGTTAGTGTCCTCCTGAGGTCTCATGCCAGAGACTTGCTTTTAGGATTTTTTATTTTTTGTAGTGTATCCATTAAAAGGTAACAATGGGGAAGAATCAAAGTAAACAAATGGAACTAGAGGGAGATGAGAAGTTTATGGAAGGATATAAGCCAGGATCAGGACAAATAAGTAGTCAGAGATGGAGGAAAAAAACATGGGTTTGAAGGAAAACTCCACACTCCAGATATATTAAAATTACAGGGAAACTTAAAACTGGAGATGTTACAGACTACCAATAAGAAAGAAGGTAAAGACAGAAAAAAAGAATATGTTTTTTCTGATGCATGGTTAGAACAGAGTAAATTAAGAGATAATAAAAGACAGCAAAAAAAGGGAAATAAGGAGAAAAAATTACAGGCGACTTTAATTACACTAGATGAGGAGACGGCAACAAAATCTTCTGCCGCTCCAGTTCCCTTACTGCCCCCACAAATTCCAATGATTGCGCCTGCACCAGTTCCAGCTGTAAATAGACGACAAATAGGAGGAGGGGAATCATCTCGAATGATGACCCGAGGGTCTAACCCTTCTCTGTATCCGTTAAAGGATCTGGAGACAAGTAAAGTACGCTGGCATCCAAAAAATGACACAGAACAGGAAGACTGGGAGAATGATTTGGTGTGTCCACTCGTAGAAGTGGCAAATCCAAATCGAGGCCCAAATAATGCAGGACCCGAAACTATGTTAGTATATAGACCCTGGACCGCTGAGGATAGAACAGCGGCTTTAAAAGGAATACCCCCGGTTGAAGAAGGGGTACCCGAGTTTTGGACTGCCATCCTAGAATTACAAAGTAGTTTTCATTTGAACGGCAGGGAAATGTATAGATGTCTCAGACAGTTGTTTACCCATAAATGGGGACGTGTAGCGGGAGACTTCACAGGACATGGTAATAATGATGAAGTCTTAGCACATGACTCGCAGGAACTCATACAAGCATTACGAGACTTGCGAAACAGGGTAGAGACAGCCTTCGTAAGACGCGCAGACTATGGACGAATAGCGCAATGTAAACAAAAAGATGGAGAGGAACCTGAGGATTTTATGGATAGAATGAGAGTTGTATTTAGAGGAAACTCAGGGATCCCATTTGATGAAGAGGCAGTAGGAGTGTACCAACAACAGCTAAAACGAGCTTTTGTCGCAGGCCTAAAGCCCGAATTGCGAAAATATCTTGACAAACATTGGGTACATCAGAATACTGGTTCAGTCCAACAAGCACTATAATATGCTCAACACGCGCAGAAAGCGCAGAAACAGGAAAAGACAGACACAATATTCAGCGCCTCAGAAGTAGTAGCGCTAGTGCAAATGAATCCTCCGGGGAGGGGAGGATTCAGAGGAAGGTCAAGAGGCCGAGGAAGGGGGAGAGGTGTTTTCAGAAACAATTACAGGAATTCGTCTCAGCAAGATAACATTTGCTGGACATGCAGGAAACCTGGACACTTAGCTAGGAATTGTAGAGTAGGGAAACAACCATATAACCCAAACTCCATTGAAAACAATGATCAATGACCCCCCTCGGAGGCCCCTGTTACCGACACCATCCGAGGCAAAACAGAGGTGATTTTAAGAAAGGAAACGGAGGTCACTTTACAAGACCTTTTAGATAAGGAAATAGATTTACAAGCAGTGTGTCAGTTATTAGCAGAAAGGCAGTGGGAAACCTTGCCAAGTCGGAAGTTAGTCATAAACGGCAAAGTATATGAATGTCTGTGTGACACTGGAGCATGTAGGACTGTCCTAACCTCCAGTCCTCCCGGAGTCACATATTCTTCATCAGTCATAAATATAAAAACGGCAGGAGGTCAGACAGACAGACATCAGTTAACAAACCCAGTTGCAGTAAAAGATAAGGAAACTGGACTTGAATGTCAAGCACAGGTGTTAATAAGCCCTTCTTGTCCTGTTAACTTGTTAGGCCGAGACCTTATGGTACAAATGGGCATTAGCGTGGTTGCCACAGCCACTGGCATGAAAGCAATCGTAAATGAAGAAGCTTATGTTGTGCAAGGAACCACAACACCACAATATTACTGGTCTCTGGACCTAGGGGGAACTGCACAGACACGAGAATTATTGCGGAAAACTAGAGAAAAGCAGTCCCCTAGACAGGCCCAGTTCATGCCTGACGATGCCTTACACGTCACTATGTGGTACAAAGACACCCTTGGACCAGATTATGTCTATGACAAAACGTTTCATGCCCTCCAAGACACTTGTATTACCTTACAACATATGTATGTTAACCCCACCACTGGGTTTTCAGCAGCCTCAGTCATTTTATCTAACAAGCAACAGGCTGTATTTAGAGAGAGAACACCACACGTATCTCTTTCAAAACCACCCCAGATGCAGTGGAGAGATGTAGAGATGTTCTTACGAGATTCTATGCACAGTTACAATGACTACCAACCCGTATCTGGCTCCTGTTGGAGCTATGATGAGAAACACAATGTGTGGCGGTTTCCTTTGGGATGGAGAGTTCAAACCACTCCCACCACACACTTAAAGGACCCAACCTGACAAATTTTTTCAACCCTGGAGGAGGGATCATGTCCAGATCTAGATCGCCTCCCAGAAGGGTTGTGGTCGTCCTCCCCCACTGATGTAGGGCTGGTAAAGGGGTTTCCACCTTACAAAGTAATTGTGAAATCAGAACACCGTCCGGTAGTTAGGCAATACCCATTAAAACCTGAAGCAGAAAAAGGTATAGCCCCTGTAGTGCAAGACATGTTAGCATCAGGAATATTGCGAGAGGCTCCTGAAGCCACTTGCAACACTCCTATCTTTCCAGTCCAGAAGGGACATACAGGGAAATGGCGCATGGTGCAGGATTTAAGACCGGTTAATAACATAGTGCAACATGCAGCACCAGACGTGCCTAACCCACACTTATTGCTCAACTCATTGACTCCTGATAAAAGCTACTTCTCAGTAGTGGATCTTAGTAATGCATTTTTCTCAGTACCATTGCACCCTGATTCTCAACATTTATTTGGATTTACCTATAAAGGGAAAAAATATACATATACTAGACTCCCTCAGGGATTTTCTGAAAGTCCACATGTATATACCATGGCCCTTAGATACTCTATGAGTACCTGTGAAATACCATCACATAGTCAGGTATTACTATACGTGGATGATATCTTAATAGCAGCAGATTCAGAACAACATTGCAAAGAAACTACCCTAACTGTGCTTCAGCATTTATACAATACTGGACATAAAGCTTCTAAACAGAAGTTGCAGTATTGCAAAAAGACAGTTGTCTATTTAGGGCATAACCTTTCACAAAAAGGTCGCTCGCTGCTAGAGATAAGGAAACAAGCTATACAGGAAGCACCTAAACCACAGACTAAACAACAGATGATGTCCTTTTTAGGGCTCTGCAATTATTGTAGAGAATGGTTACCAGATTATGCTTTTCTAGTTCAACCTTTGCAAAATTTAATATACGGGAAGGAGATGACTCTAAAGGACAAAATACAATGGACTGAGGACGGAGAAAATGCTTTTACAAATTTAAAAAGAATGTTGCAAACCAATGTGACCCTTGCTCTACCAGATTATCAACAACCATTCACCCTATGTGTAGATGCTAATCAAGGTTATATGAAAGCAGTATTAACACAGCCATTCGGAGCAAAAGAGAGACCGTTAGCATTCTATTCAAAACGATTAGATGCAGTAGCAGCTGGCTTTCCACAGTGTTTACAGGCATGTGCAGCTGCTGCAGAAGCAGTAAAGGTATCAGCAGAATTGGTACTTTGTCACCCCCTCATACTTAAAGTTCCTCATTCTGTGTCTCTAATCTTGTTGCAGACACCGCTTCCATTCTTAACACATACAAGACATCTTACCTTAGTGTCACTTTTGCTCTCACAACCTAACATTGAACTTCAGCGGTGTGGCCTATTGAACCCTAGCACGCTCCTCCCCACCGCAGAGGATGGGGAGCCACATTCTTGCAAAGCAACAATAGAAGAACAAACAAAACCAAGAGCAGATATTCTGCAAACTTTTATACCAGGATCAGAAGTTGTTTATGTAGATGGCTCAGCATCAAAAAATGATATGGGAAAAAATAAAGTTGGGTATGCTGTAGTTACATCTACTGAAGTGTTAGAAGCCAATGCACTCCCTTCTACTTGTTCAGCACAAGCGGCTGAACTCTATGCTGTGATCAGGGCATGTGAACTGTTCAAGAACAAGTCACTTACTATCTACACTGATAGTCAATATGTGTTTGCAGCTGTCCATCACCATGCAAGAGTCTGGAAAAATAGAGGTTTTAGAACATCACAGGGCACATCTCTTACTCATACAAATTTGCTACTTAGATTATTAGACGTTGTGCATTTACCGACTCACTTTGCACTGTGCAAATGCAAAGCACACCAGACTGATGACTCTGCAGAAACCGCAGGAAATAGTTTTGCAGATAAAACCGCCAAAGAAGCGGCACTGAAACAACCTACCTTATCAGTGGCAGACATTCTTTTTATAGATAGCGATGTGCTATGTGATGCACAGATTCATGCTCCTAAAATAGAAGTACAAAGTTGGATCAAAAGAGGAGCAATACAACGAGAGAAAGTTTACTATATGAATGACAAGCCCATCCTACCAAAAAATTTATACAAAACAGCTGCTTTGGTGAGCCATGGAAATACTCATGTCTCAACAGGAGGGATGGTACATATCATACAACAATATTTCTATGCTATAAATTTTTCTGATTATGCAAAACAATTTTGTAGGACATGCTTAATTTGTTGTAAACACAATGCACAAGGAAACATCAGACCAAAACGTGGCCAGTTCCCCACAGCTGAGTATCCGTTTCAAGTTGTACATATGGATTTTATTGAATTATCTTGGTCACAAGGAAAGAAATACTGTCTAGTTATTATAGACACCTTTTCTAAGTGGGTAGAAATATACCCTGTAAAGCATTGTGATGCAATGACCGTTGCAAAATGTTTGGTAAGCCATTATTTCCCTACCTATGGCATACCTCATATTATAAGATCAGACAATGGGACTCATTTTGTAAATCAGACTATGTCCCTTTGCTCACAAGCATTAGGTTTTACGCTTAAGAATCATTGTGCGTATCACCCTCAGAGCGCAGGCTTAGTGGAAAGGACCAACGGCACTATTAAAACAAGGCTAAGAAAGACAGTGGAAGAGACAAAAAGGCCGTGGCCAGAATGTTTGTCTCTAGTAAAATTATGGATGAGAATAACTCCCACTCCTGCAGGATTAACACCTTTTGAAATAGTGTATGGTAGACCATTTCCCCTAGCAACTGAAATGAATGACATAGAAAAAGCAGACCGAGAAAATACGCTGGCCGATTGGATGCGTAAACTACTAACATCACAACAAAAACATAGCCCCAGTAGTCTGCCGGTAAATTCTGTTTCTACTCAACAGGATAACTTGCAGCCGGGAGATTGGGTCCTGGTCAAGGTCCTGTTGCGGAAAGATTGGAGCACACCTCGGTGGGACGGTCCTTATCAAGTCCTCCTTACAACACCAACAGCAGTAAAGATCGCAGAACGACCTTCCTGGATACACAAAAGTCACTGTAAACCCATCAAGCCCTTATCAGAGGCCTCAGCAACAGAGTAGCAGTGGAAGTCCGCTACAAAGGCACAGTAACCAATAGGGTGCTGTTGTCTCAACCCGGTGAAGAAAACAACTGAGCTGCACTCTATTTAGGATGGCCCTGATAGGGTGGGGATGTGGTAAAGTGACTCTAGGGGTCATTCTTGTTGTAGGACTTGTATGGTTGTCCTGGCTCTCACCAGCTCCATTACAGCACCTACGGCGATGGACCCATGATGACTTCCATCTACGCCCGTTGCCCGCTGACCACTCACATCCATTTATGCAAAACTACTGGTACCGATATGTACATGATACTGTAACAGCGAAAAATGTGACAAATTGCTATGTTTGTTCAGTAATGCTCACTCATAGTGAAGGACCTACGGTGTATGGCAGAGCTATGAATATCTTCTGCAGGTATAGGATATCAAAGTAATGTTTCACTTATATTTTCTTTTGTTTTTCATTTTATTTTTCTGTTGTTTTATTACTGTTATACCATGTTTGAAAATGTTTATTAATCAAGCTCTTAACGCTGCTTTTCGGACACGCAGTACAATGTTTCTCTCCCTTACCCAAACTATAGAGACAGAGCCTGTTTCCAGCGATGGCGATGAAGAAGACATATAATTCATAATGACGGCCGAGCCGAAAGCACCCGTGCAGGGCTCGGACCTGAAGAACCGGAATTAAATGTTTTCCAGGATAATGACAATGTGGTCTAAATGAAGGTTGTACCTAAAGTGCTTTTGCAACTTGTACAATGTTGATGCTTCTGATCATACTGTCATGATAAACAGGAGGGACTGTTAGGTTGAAGAAACAGTTGTTAATCATTTCTGTATGATCAGCAATGAGTGTAAATATATATGTATACGTTATTTCTTATCTTCTAGCCACATACTCTTAGCTATTGTACTCTAAGTAGGTGGTTAACAGCTGCCTACTTAGATAAGAATCTCACTTCCCTCTCTTGCGCCCCCCATTGACTATAAATAAAGAAGACAAGGGGAACCACCCTTTGTAACACATTCTGCTGTAGTTTGCATTGCAGAGAGTGTGGGTACCCTTGCAAGTAAAACTGTAACCTGTGTGTGTCTCATAAATGTGGAGTTGGGGTGGAAACGCCGGGCGCTTTCCCCAACAGGGACGTTTCTTAGGTTAGAAACTGCCGTCACTGCAGCCAACACTGACTTTTAAGGAGAGACACTCAGCTCTTCCTATGAGCAGATCCACCATGGTGCACAAAATGACAGTATAATTATTATTTTAGGTGACACTTCAAATGTTGCATTATTTCATTCTTTACAAAACGACATTTTTATAACAATGATGTATAACAATGTTAATGTGTTTATGTATAATTCATATTTAAATTAAAGTTCATATTTTAGTTAAAAGCTACACCTACAGTACGTATATGAACTTGAATTTGAATCCAAACCCTTTTTCGTTCTTCTTCTTTAAATTCAAATATAAATTTCAATGCCACAACCTGTTTTCAACCACAATTCAAATGTAATTCAGATTAACAAAATGAACTGAAATTCAAGTTCATATATGTATTCAAAATCCTGAATTTTAGGATACGTATTTGAGAATTTCATTCTCAAATCAGTTCTGAATGGTGCACATCCCTAGTTCATATGTTAAATCATGCATTTTTTTTTTCAGAGTGAATACACACTGACTGCTCAGATAAATAACGTCAAAAATAATTTTCTTTTGTTGCTTAAGATTTTTGCACAGTCCTATACTGTATATAACAACTCAAACATTTTTTTATGTTATTTGTTTTAAAGAGGCTGCAATGTGTAACATTAACATCTGTATAAAGAGAAGGTTAGGCTTTTGGCTGACAGCAAGCAAAATGCAACAAATTGTATAATAATAATAATAATAATAATAATAATGAATGATTTTTGTTTGATGTTTAGAAAAACATTTATGGAACAAAGCAGACAATAAGGTATCTTTGCTAATTTTATATTGACAAACAACTAAACTGTCAAAATTATTTTGCAGGGAATAATCTTACTGACATTATAATAAAGCAAATATGAAAATAGTTGGAATCTCATTTACCTGTGATTATGACAAAGGTTCCATTCCCGAAGGTGACCTCATGAAGAAACACAGCAGCACAATAATACACTGCAGAATCTGACGGCTCCACGTTAGAAATAGTGAGGTTAAAACTCCCCTCTGCATTCAGTAAGGAGTAACGTTTTATGCTTTTATATTCCTTGTAAAATTCACCAGGTACGTAGAGAAGTGCTTTCGCCATGGGCTGGGGCTTCCGACCAACAGCTTGCTTAAACAAAGTAACAAAAGTTGTTTCTCCTTGACAGAAGCATGTCAGGGTCACACTGTCTCCAAGCTGAACCCTCATCAGGTGACTGGGCTGAACAACATCTGTAGTCAGTGCAGTGTCTGCAAAAACAGAAAAACAAAAAAAATCATAATCAAATAAGACATATAATAGTAATCTAAATAACTATTAACTATGATGCAGATTAAATGGCCAAATTCCACTGATCACATCATACAGATAAATGAAAATATTAAAATCCCAAAATAATTTATATTATAGGGCCTTACTAATGAAAATGAGAAGACCAAAGAGTCTGAACATTTTTGTGCTTCCACTGTTTAGAATAAACTGCTCTGCTGCTAAGTGAGAGATCATGGTCGTGGTCGGGATGAAAGGGCAGGAAACAGAGAGGAAACAGAGAGACACACATCAGGCTGATCTGATTGGCTGTTCACATGGGAACTTAAGTAACAGTGAAAAAGCATTTTAATGTGCACTTACATGACGTTTATTAATTTACTCCTTAACATCCAGTTAAAATGAGAACAATTAGATAAACAGGAGCAGATACTGAGCATATAAAGTTCTTTGTACAGAGTGCTGAGATACTGTGGGAGAGCATTTGCTAATCATCTCTCTCAGACAAGCTCAGCACAGTATGAGTCTGTTATCTATCTGATATTAGACAGTCTCTCATACAGTAATAATAATTGATACTTTATTGGTCCCTGTGGAGAAATTGTCTTAACTTCTCTCTCAACTTGCTCTCTTTTTTTTAGAGTAAACAGAGTAAGTTGTCTGCGAAGGGCAGCCACCCATAGTGATGCCCAGTGAGCTGGGGGTTAAGGGCCTCGCTCAAGGACGCAGAGATGTGCTGTGGCTGGGTTTGAACCAGCGACCATCTTATTACAAGCACACAGGCATTAGATCTTCTAATCACACTTAAAAGGCAGATTAAATGTTCTTTCCACCATGCAAACAGAATGTAAATTGTAGCTTTACTGCTTAGATTTACATTCACACATTTGCATTTAAAACAAGCATTTTAAGTGATGTACATGAGAGTAAATGGTGAATCAGTTTATTTGCCACTCTACACATTACATTGGCGCCCATTATAAGTAACTGTACAGTGACATTGCAGTTCCTCAGTTGCTTTGATGCATTTCTGGAATCACCCTTAACATCTGCAAAACTGTAAGTGCATTTCCCAAAACAATTCGTGCAAACAGCACCACACAGATGGACTGTCTACAAAAAAAGTCATAGAGGCCACCAGCAGCCCGAATACCACACCGTAAGGCCGTATGTTAGGATGCTCTCTATGGCAGAGCGGTAGGAGGCCACCAGCAGCCCGCATACCAGACCGTAAGGCAGCATGTTAGGATGCTCTCTATGGCAGAGCAGTTGAAGGTCCCGATCAAGAAATCCGACAAGTTTCCCCAATAAGCCAGTAACCCCGCTTCATAGAACAGGCCACAGGACTGGTTTTGGTGAGATAGTCCGAGTAGTAGGTAGAAATCAGGATGGAGACTGAGTGTGGGTCTAACAGGTGAGCAGATGTAGGACAGAATGTAGAGCCCTCTGGTGGAGTGCCTGTGCATGACTGAATGTATGGTTTGGGTCTGATGGTCTGAATAGTTGGTAGAAATAGGCACCTTCCTACCTGATGTGGTAGGTCTAGATAAGGGGTCACCAACATGGTGCCCCAAGGATGCCCCCAATGACCACATGAGTTGCCCGTGGACCTGTTCTATAAAATAGCACAACTCACCAGCGAACATCATCTCAAATTTTATTTTGTCCTGTTTCTAATCTATCACATTTGCATTTATATAGATTTGAAATTGAATATAAAAAAGCATTTAAAACATGTTTATCATGCATGAAGTTTAGACATGTTTAGGAGGGCGTTTAAAACTGATATCAAACTTCGTATGGCTCAGTACCCGTGAAGTAGCTCTCCGTTTTAAAAAGGTTGGTGACCCCTGGTCTAGATCTTGCAAGTTTGTTTGTACTGGCTGTGTGAACATACTGTAGCACTGTTAAGAATATGCAACACAGCCTGAGTTGGGGATCTGCTGTATGCATCAGTAATATAATGCTTTGTCCTTTTCTAGGCTGTTCATTAAGACATAAAGCCTGAAAGTTTTCTGAATGGCATTAATGAAATTGAGCACTGCCCCCACCTGCTGGCCAATTTATTAAAACATTGAAATCGCTGTCTGCACAGGCTGACGTGTCATTTAAGTCTGATAATTTTCTATGAGTCAAACGGCAAGAAAATGACAAGAAGTTAAAAACATGGAGTTAGATGAAGGAGAAAAGATTACAAATTTGAAGATTATGAAATCAGGACATGTCAGCTAAGTCAGCCAAGGTGGGTCTTAAACATATGGACGGAAGTATGAGCGCTAAACTTAAACGGGTTCACTTGTAACCGCTGCCACCAAATTTCGTTAAATTGCTGGGGAGGTCCAGATACATGAGACAGGAATAGAAGGATTATTCTTTATTAATATACAGACGAGGGTTACAACCCTCCCTAGGGCAATAGAAGGGGATACCTGCCACGGGACATTCTAAAACGCTTAATGTGAAAATGCGTAACGCAACTTAATGTATTAAAACAGTCACCACAAATCACCAAATTTCTCGCGAATGTATCTGGCCATAAAGACTTACCTGACAAGAAATCAAAACCGAAATGCTAGGAATATGGACTTTAAGCCTTTTCTTTATGGGCGTCAATGGAGGGGAAAACGCTTGACGTAAGATGAAGTCCATATTCCTAGCATTTCGGTTTTGATTTCTTCCCTGGCATGGGTGACGGGTGCACCACGTTCCCAAAGCCACGTTAGCCTCGAGCGAACTGCCCGGAGAAACCGCTCACACCAGCGCTGCAACCCGATCTCCTCCCCTTTTAAACACACATTTCTATGGCGTTAAATTAGTGCCAAAAGTCGTGCGCATAAAAACAGAAAATCCATGCTCTCTACGCGCTCGCGATTGCACAGCACTCACTCACTCGCTCGCCGTTAAATTAGGGCCAAAAGTCGAACCACGCGCGTGCGTGTGCTCGAGTGCTGAAAACCCATCCCCTCTACGCGCTCGCGTCTGCACAGCACTCGCTCGCTCGAATTTCCCGCTTCGTCTTACCGTATATAAAAGAATGGGCCAATGTACGGTAAATTGCATTGTGAATAAAATTTCTTAATACAACATCACAAAACCAATTTAATAAATTCAAATCCTGGGAAGAACGCTCCTCAGATATTAGTTCTCGGGTTAGTGTTAGCAGACTATAGGCGAAACCACCTTAAGTGCTATCTGTTAATGTTTATTAAATTAGCATTAAAATGGAGAGGTTTATAATATCTTTTGTCCTTGTAGCTGCTAAATACACTCATTATTAAAGCCATAAAGTTGTCTGCCTACTACATTGGAATCTCCACTGAGTAAGTGTTTTTGATGGATTTTATTTAACTTTATTATACTCTGGTCCTTAGATCTAATGTCATACTTCTTCACTTATATTGTTTGTGAAAAGGTTTACCACGGTCAAACAGAGCAGCCACTACATCATCATACATGAACAAGCACCTCACAAAACAAAAACATTTCATTTTCATAATTAAAACTTTTGAATGGTAGGCCTAGTGTGTGGATCAGAGACAAGATCTTGACACCTCATTAACTATAATTTGTTCTGTGAACAGCTCAGATACCACCTTCTCGAAAGTCTTCTGCATAAAATAGAAATAGGATTCAGCGCGACTCCACTAAATTTGGATTACCTGGAGTTCCTTTGTCATCAGGAGCTGTATCTTCTGCAGGCCCTGTCTAATCACATTGAAGTACCTCCTGCTATCACCCTGGCTTTTCAAGAGCTCTTTGACCTTGTGAGGGCACATCTGGAACGTCCAGCCCCATGTGTCACACAGGAAGTCGCTGCCACCAATAGACGACCCAAGATTTTGATTGAAGAACAATGTTTGAAAGAAATGCTCCATACTCAACTTCCTGTGCCTTGCATAGCCACACTGATGGGTGTTTCAAGAAGAACAATCTTAAGAAGAATAAAAGAGTATGAGCTCTGTGTTAGGGAACTTGACAATTTGGTTTCTTCTGTCAAGAATGATCTACCAAATGCAGGCTACAGGATAGTCAATGCAGGCTGCAGTCAATGGGCTACAGGGTTCGGTGGAGAAGAGTTGCAGCCTCCATGCATAGGGTTGATTCCATGCGCATCATATAAAGGTTGTCAAGTCTTGGCTGTGTTGTACGCAGAATGTACCAGGGCCTTTGTCTCTAGTACACGTGGACACAAACCACAAGTTGATCCGGTTTGTATTACCAGCAAATTTATTTGGAGTAAACCCTGGGTGGATTGGTGTGAGGTGGTGGTGGGGCTTTGGAGAAGATTTCCTGCCGATCAACACTAGCAACTTATATCTATCTGTCATGGAGGTCTCGGGACTCACAGATATTCAGAGACATGTGGATAGTTTACCAGTGGTTTTCAGCAGGAAATAGTTATTACTACAAATTGTCACCCCCCCCCCCGCCCCCCACAGAAACTGGATCTGGCTATAGTGGGAAAATCTTTTTTTTTTTTTTATTTGTGAGAACTTGAAAGCAAAACAAAACTTGGAAAAAATATATGCTCATTCACCAATTTTCTAATCTGGGGTCTAAAGTGGTCAGGCTTGCAAGTGTATTTGGTTATTTGTCTATCCTAGCCTGTTGCAGTGTATATTTCCTGTATATTTTGCATGTAAAAAATGTTGTTTGTTATGTCAGTGCTTAATATTATCATGTAGTCTTCATGAACTTTCTTCATCTTGTCCAGGGACTGCATTTGAAAAGTAGCCACTTGACTAAAATTGGCACATTTTCAGAAATGCCAGCAACAATACTGATAATGAACACCCCTCTAACTGACTCTCAGTTGGTTTAGAAAAAAGACTTTTAAGAGAAAAGAAAGCCTTCCTTTGGTTTTGCATTTTTCTCTTTTTTGTTGGCTGTGCACAATATATTAGAAGAATACCTTACAATTATATTAGTTAAGAAATAACAGATTGCGTATATACAATATTAAGGTGATAACAACAACCCTCACTGTCTCTAGGTGCTGCTTCAGACAGGGCATTCTGCAGCAGGGACACCACCCGTCGTGCAGCATCCAGCAAATCTCCCTATCACAACAGCCCACATAACAGAATAACATTAGTGTATGATTCAGTAGGGCTAGTCCAGGTCTGGAAAGTAGTTGGGCCAGATTTTTAAACCAAGAAATTTAGCTGGGCCAGACATTTTCAGCGGCCCAGTAAGCAACAGGTAATGGCATTTTAAACAAACACAAATCAAGGTTATTTTAAAAAACTACAACTGAACAGAATCTGAGAGCAATATTTTTTTTCACTTCTGAAATGAGAAAAATATTTTGGTCGTATCTGACCTAGACGCATCCCAAAGAAAAAAAATGCCTATTAGATGGTAAACAGACATAAAGAAAAAGGGAAAAATCGTCTATAATCATCATCCGCTTATACTGTGGTGATCCATTTCACCCACACAGGCATGATCACCATTAGCGGTTTTCACATTATTGTCGAGGTGACTATTCACTTTACCTCTGCTTTCTCCGACATCTTCCTGATTCTGCCGCCAACAAGGGGCTCATAGGGTGGAGACTGAGGGTGTTAAACAGACCAATCTTTTGTCACTGAATGCAACAAATAATGTATTTATCTGTCAAAAGTCCAGCACCAGGAAAAGCAACAGAGTGACAGTAGAAACTGTAATAATAATGGAAGTGCGCCGCCCTACAGGGAAGGAGGAGTGATGGGAGTCCCGGTGGTGGCTAAGCGCGCGTGGGGAGAGGCGTCGTACTGTGAGGCTTCATGAACTTCCGATGGGGCAGTGCTGTCATACAGCGGGGAGCCTGAGAGGGGCACTGTGGCCGGGTGCGAGAGCCCTGGGTAATGAGTTGTAGAGCTGCGCAGTGTCACGATCGGGTACAAGCAGGCAGGCGATCGTGCGGGCAAGGCGTGCAAGGAGCAAGCGGACAGGCAAAAACGGGAGTTTAATTAGGAAGCGCGGACGGGGAAACATCTCACGCATACAAACATCAATGACAGACACTGGACTCAGGTAAGACACGGACTGAAATACACAGGACTGAGCAAATTAACTAGATACAGCTGGGTACAAATCGGGAGAAAACACGTGGGTAATCAGGGGGCGTGGCACACAGGAGGAGCGGACGAGCCGGGCATGACACGCAGGAACTGAGAGCCCAAGCTGTTGGACATTCCACTGGACTAGGAGACTGGGGTGAGTGAGGAGGAGCTCATTGACCACAAACTGGGATACTGGCTGTGTGTGAGCAATGGGGTGGAGATTAAGGAAAGACGTTAAATCAGCATGCAGTGTTGCCTGGAAACAACAACAAATATACTAGTGTCACTGTACTAAAACAATATCAAAATAATGCCTATTTTTTATTCATTTTACTTGTAGAGTGCAAAGTACAAAGGAAAACAAAGAGTAACTATGGCGAAATAAATCAAAGCATGTCCCAGAATGATGGGCCTGAATGGATCAGGACAGAAGAAGGCGAAAGTCCTGTTAACGAGGTGAGACGATGCAGACACAGGCCAGGATGTGGGTATAGGCGAGAACAAGAGGGAAGACGGGGGCCCGAGACTCAGCATGGGGACAGGTGGGGGAGGGGAGGCACGGGCTCACCTGGAGCTGCTCCCGGAGGTGCCGCTATGACTCATGGGTAACATGCCGGAATGGGACGGCACCTGTAGGCTGGACCAGTTGTCATGGGAGGGCAACATGGACAGACAGGTAGACGAGCTGTCTGAATAAGCAGCTGCAAGTATAAAACAATAAATGAAGCAGGTATGTGGTGGGCAGTGTTACAGCGTCCTTAATATGGTCAATACAGAAAAGGCATGTTATCATGTTATGTATATACTGCCTCCAGTTACTTAATGCCTAACTTTAATACATTGATTGATTTGTTCACTGCTGCAGCCTGTGTCAACTTTCCTTTCAGACAGATGTAAAGTCCATTCTGTTTTTGTTCTGTGTAGTTTTTTTTGAACAGCATATGGCTGAATTCTGTTAAACCTCAGACTGAAGAAAATTGTGTTAATTGAAAAGCAAATATCAAAAACTCAGTCTGCAGGAATGTTTTTCTAAATATTTCTGTGGACTTTTGGAAATTTCACGAAATTCCATTGCTCCATTACATAAACACTGAGTGAGATTTCATTCCCATTACTGCAACGTATGAAGAGGATTATGACTTATTACTTTAGGTTATCGGACTGAGTGAGTTTTCGAAATTTGCTCTTCGATAACTGAAGCAGTGCTGTGAATGCAGAGGTTATATGCGTCGCATATCAACAGAACTGTATGTTTATGTCTTGTCTTAATTATTTTGATTAAATGTCTAACTATTCCCAATATGTGTGAACATACTTGGCCAAATAAAGCTGATTCTGATTCAGTCAGAGGGTAATCGTCGGTGTGCTGTACTATCGTGGTGACCCACACAGAGAGCTTAGGACCATGATTTCAGTGTGTGCTTGTGTGAGGGGACAGGCAGGGCGGCGGCTCACTGGGTGATGCACTCCTGTGGGTATAGGGGCTGGGATAGGGGGCGGAGCAGTTACTCCTCAAGGAGGAGTAACAGTCACAGCCGTGGGGGGAGGAGAGGGAGAGGGTGCTCCCAAACTGGGGGTGTGGGTTTGATGAAGAGCAGAGAGACCCTGAGCCTGGGATGAACCAGCTGCCTACTGAAACGAAAGCGGATAAAGACAGAAACTAGAACCTCAAACTAAACAACACAAACAACAATATCAAGTTATATTCAATCATTAAACCGTTATATATTTAATCTAAACAATAGTAATAAATATCGTTCCGATTCAAAATATCATTTACGGGTGAATCTTATGACTTGCATTGGGAAACAGGAAACGGGCCAAGCTGCAGGGCCAGTTCAAAGGCATAGTGCGAGGCGCCCAGAAAGGGGGCGAGGTCTGGGCGGAGTCAGCTAAAGAAGAAAAAGGCCTGACCTTTTTCTGGATGCTGTGGACTGTGTTTGTGTGTGAGCTGCAGCTGCATGTTCCTTACATTTTTTTTATTAACACCAGCACCGTGAGGTTTGGCCTGGACTGGGTCCTGTCCTGCACGGTTGAAGACATGTTGACTGATGGTCAGCCCGTGTTCTGTTGGATCCCACAGAAAGGAAATGGGAATCCCGTTTGGATCGGATGCTGACAGTTGAAAAAAAACTCATGTCTGTGTGTTATGAAAGAATATCAATAAATGTTTCCGAAAGGGGATGACTCATTTGGTAATTATTTACGGCTTATGTTATGGCTGAGAAATTTACAGTCTTTACTAAAGTCTGACTTCTTTCGAGTCACCTTTAATATAGATTGGACACTCTCTATGCTATGTACAATACTTATATAGATGGTACATGTTTACTTGCTTGCACAGATGGTTGATTAGGTAATTAGTGTAAGTGTGTGTGTGTGTGTGTGTGTGTCCAATCGCATGTATGTCCAAGGTCCATAGTAAGTAATATACACTGATCAAGAGATGCCTGAAAGTGGATGAAAGAGGACATTAGTGGGTGTATCACTTAGTGTAACGGGTGCAGGAAAATGAGCAGGACTGCAAGCCATATAATGACCCACTGTCCTTATCTAGCTCTTAATACAGTATGCATACAGTGATGTATCTACAATGGACAGCTACTATAAGCAGATAGCACAGTACAGGTGCTTAATCTGTATGCTATTTCCATCCATCCATTGTCCAAACCGCTTATCCTACTGGGTCACAGGGGGTCCGGAGTCTATCCCGGAATCAATGGGCACGAGGCAGGGAAGAACCCAGGATGGGGGGCCAGCCCATCACAGCTCACACTCACACACCATTCACTCACACATGCACACCTACGGGCAATTTAGCTACTCCAATTAGCCTCAGCATGTTTTTGGACTGTGGGGGGAAACCGGAGGAAACTAGCAGCTTTGTGTGGTAATTGTTTGTATTAAAAATACATTGGATCAAGTCAAATTATTTTTATGAAGAATTAACATCTAAAAGCTGCTAGTAGACCGTGGGAAAATAATTTTTCTATTTTCTTGCTGCCATCTCGTGGCCAAAAGTAGGTATTGCAATTTCCATCATATGTAAGAGGGCCTGCCCATCAGAGTAATGTACATCCTGTGACATGTATTGACTATCAAGACAAACTGAAACACGGTGTATTAGGCTGTCAATGAGTACTGGACTAGGGTGAAAAACTGCCTGATAATCTACCTATTAACTAGAAGAGTACAAACTGGAGACGGATCCCCTAATACAGAGGGATTAACGTCTGTGCCACATCCAGAACCATTCAGTGTAGGAGTCTGGTGGTTCTACTGGATACTGACAAGTACCCAGCCCCTTTGTTCCCTCTGATAATCATCAGTCCTCCTCTGAATGCCTTCACCACTCTATTCCTGAATAGGTACACATTTAAATATGCTAGCAAGATCAAGGTATTGGGATAACTGTTAGGTTCGCTGTTAAGAGAGTTGCAGTGAAAACCATCATACACAGTGGCCCTTTCTGGATAAGATTACCTCCCTCTGATCTAACAGGTCAAGATCAAAGCAAGGTGCATTGCAATGTCTGACACCCAGCACACTACAGCATATAAAATACAGGTATCCATCGCCTTCCGCATTTGGAACCAGGACCACTTGTTGCAAGTCAATTTGGGCGTATCTCAAGTTATACGAGAGAGGCAAGACATTAAGGACAGTATACACAGTACTGAAATAATAATGTACATATTAAACCACAGCACTTAATAAACAGATACTGCACTTACATTTCACAAAAAAAAAATAAAGCACAGATTGCACTAAGAAATCAAAAGATGCATGTGCTAGCAAACAGTGGGAGCTGAGGAAGAAGCAGTGGTGAAATACTTTATTGTACAGTACAGTAAGTTTCTTTTTATAGAATGAAATAGCATACAGGGGGCGGCATGGTGGTGCAGTGGTTAGCACTGTTGCCTCACACCTCTGGGACCCGGGTTCGAGTCTCTGCCTGGGTCACATGGGTGTGGAGTTTGCATGTTCTCCCCATGTCGTCGTGGGGTTTCCTCCCGCAGTCCAAGAATATGCTGAGAATATGCTGAGGCTAACTGGAGTTACTAAATTGCCCGTAGGTATGCATGTATGAGTGAATAGTGTGTGAGTGTGCCCTGTGATGGGCTGGCTCCCCATCCTGGGTTGTTCCCTGCCTCGTGCCCATTGCTTCCGGGATAGGCTCCAGACCCCCCACGACCCAGTAGGATAAGCGGTTTGGACAATGGATGGATGGATGGAAATAGCATACAGATCTTATAAGCACCTGTACTGTGCTATCTGCTCATAGTAGCTGTCCATTGTAGATACATCACTGTATGCATACTGTATTAAGAGCTAGACAAGGGTCATTATATGGCTTGCAGTCCTGCTCATTTTCCTGCACGCGTTACACTAAGTGATACACCCACTAATGTCCTCTTTTATCCACTTTCGGGCATCTCTTGATCAGTGTATATTATTTACTATGGACCTTGGACATACATGCGATTGAACGCACACACACACTTACACTAATTACCTAATCATCCATCTGTGCAAGCAGGTAAACATTTACCATCTATGTAAGTATTGCACATTGCATAGAGAGTGTCCAATCTATATTAAAGGTGACTCAAAAGAAGTCAGACTTCAGTAAAGACTGTAAATTGGCAGCCATAACATAAGCCGTAAATAATTACCAAATGAGTCATCCCCTTTCGGAAACATTTATTGATATTCTTTCATAACACACAGACATGAGTTTTTTTTCAACTGTCAGCATCCTTCTCGATTGTCAGAAGCTCTGCGCTAGAGGGAGGTTTACTGGTCTTATACTCTTCTGGCACCTTGTGTGATTCCTGACTTGGGACATCAGTTTGGCTCCTTCTGTATGTGGTTTACATTGTATTTGTTCTTTAAAGTTGCCCCTTCAGAATTAGACAGTGTAACCAGCTTGCCACATATTGCCTGGATGACATAAGGTCCGGTAAAATCCGGTTCCGTTCTTCCTCCTTTCCGTCCCCGCTTCCTCATGTTGAACAGAAGCGCCTCATCTCCAACATGATAAACTGTGTTTTGGTACCTCTTTTGTATTCGTTTACCACATGCCTGCTTCTGTTTTTCCTGTGACTAGGAGATGTTTTCAGCTGTTGTTGCTTATTGTCTCAACTACTTTATTTTTTTCATCAAAAAACGTGCCGTAGCTTTTCTCATCGGGAAGAATAATTGTGGAAAGCTGAAGTGGAAAAACATTCATAGCAAATTATTATTATTCACAGATCATTATAAAGAGTCATTTTCTAAAAGCATTAAGAACAATGTAATTTGCTGTTTCAAGATATGTTTTTAAATAACTACTTGTCAGTCATAAGAAACTCTTCAACACACATGATCCGATCTTGCCACAAATCATTTTTAATCTCACTTTTGTTGCCAGCAGTTCAGACATTAATGGCTGTGTGTTGAGTTATTTTGAGGGGACATCAAATTTACACCATTATACAAGCTGTACACTGATTACTTTACATTCTATCAGAGTTTCATATCTTTAACGTTGTCCCTTGAAAAGATATAATAAAATATTTACAAAAATGTGTGGGGTGTACTCACTTTTGTGAGATACTGTATATTAAGGGATTGATTGTCAATAATATCAGTAATTCCTGATGTAATGTTAAAAGAATAGAGCCTGTCTCACACAGTTCTAAAACAACCTCAAAAACAGACTTACCATTTTATGTCATCATTCGTTTTCTCATCCAGGCCATTGGTTTGGGGATGATATGCAGCAGTGATCAACGGCAGAACAGGGGCTCTGAACGCAGTATGGATTAAAAAGGAATTAACCATCTCTCTCAATATAAAATTAGGATCATTTATTCTCTACAGAGGCCCCCATAGAATAGTGCATCCATCCCCTCACTCATGTTTAGACAGACGTAAGGCAACAGGCCAATGACATTCAGAACAGCAACAACATCAACAATTGTACAGCTAGTTTTAAAATTTAATAAAAAAGACAAACCAATTAGGTAATATTAATGAAATTATTAAAATGTGCAGATTAATAGTCAGAAATAATTTTTGCGATTTTAAGAGCGGAAAGGATACATTAAAACTCAATTACATTTATCCCTTAATAATATAAAAAGGTTTTTGAATTTTACATCATGATAAATGCGAACTATATGTGATTACTAATTACTGTTGACTAATTTCCTGTCTGGACGTTTCCCTCCTCATTGTTAAAAGTCATTATATGTCTGGGTGCCAGTCAGTGGAAGCACACAGACATGTTGGCCAGCTGTCATATTCATTCAGCACCAGCCCATCAAGTAGAGAATTCAGCACCACGGACAGTGACCTGTGTTACAATGACATCAGGTCATTGGCTCTAAATATTTTTCTAGAAATAACTAAATGGCTCTATTGTAGAAATTTCCAGCCAGAGTCTTGTGGTGCGTTCGTTTTTCTCTCGGAACTTGGAAATTCCAAATTGGGTGACATCACATCCAACAATCTCCCGTTCAAGCTAGCACAACTCGGAACAAACATGGCTGCCTCCATGAATACGCTGCTGTGTTGTTGCTTTATATTTTAGCAGTTATGGAGTAAGATTATTATTTCAGACAAATAAACAAGAAACAGGAACTAGTCAAACCACATTAAAAGCTTTATAAAGTATTTTAGTACATTCATAGCGATATTCTTTTTTCGAGAGGCAAACAAACTACAAACAAACCAAAAACACTAACAAGTCTGGTAAAAATCTGATATTGCATGTTAGGATACTGTTTACGGTCACAATATGGTATTCTCTAAATCGAACACGTGCAATTACATTAATAATTACTAATAATTATAAATAATAATAATAATAAATGGGCGGTATGGTCGTGCACTGGTTAGCACTGTTGCCTCACACCTCTGGGACCCAGGTTCAAATCTCCGCCTGGGTCACATGTGTGTGGAGTTTGCATGTTCTCCCCATGTCGTCGTGGGGTTTCCTCCGGGTACTCCGGTTCCCCCCCACAGTCCAAAAACATGCTGAGGCTAATTGGACTTGCTAAATTGCCCGTAGGAATGCATGTGAGAGTGCATGGTGTGTGTGAGTGTGCCCTGCGATGGGCTGGCCCCCCATCCTGGGTTGTTCCCAGCCTCGTGCCCATTGCTTCCGGGATAGGCTCCGGACCCCCCGTGACCCAGTAGGATAAGCAGTTTGGAAAATGGATGGATGGGATAATAATAAATTTAACAAAATAAACATTTTTAAGGATTTGTAAAATAGAATTAATGTTGAGTGTGTAAGCCGCCATGTTGAAATTACGTCACAGGGGCAACTCGGACAAGAAGATTCTGTCAGACATTAACGTCATAAAAGAGGCGTTTCTAATGGGAAGTGATGTTTTTCGTGACGTTTTTGTCCGAGTTGGAGTGAAATAATCAAACGCAGCATGTGTTCCTATTTGAAGAGAATATTCTATTTTTATTCTAAGGAACTACAGAAAATCAGCTCTGCATGTGATCTCCCCTTTACTGCTCGAGCAGGGCACACGCACATCAACAAGTGTCAAGGCAGCAAGTGCATGCAAACAACTTCTCAGGACGGTTACAGTATAGGACCTTCAGAAAGAGCCAGACTGCGGCGTCATTCAGAGATTCCATTGTCTAAGGCTTGCACTAAAACATTACAGCATATTTAAACAAAGTAGCATGGCACCTGTGTCAGAATCCCTCCCTGCCTTGTTCTGTTCTCTCTTTGTTGTCCCCATTTAGCCAGCACATGTCACTGGCCATCCTGACTCCTCTTTTGATTGTGGGTTTTAAGGATATCAGTGGGTCTGTGTTTTCATAATTGTCCCCCAGGCCACCATGCTGCTCAGCCCTTGATTCCAACTACAGTTGCAATCAGGTGGTTCTCAATCTACTAGGACTGTATAACAGGATTGGCCACCTGTTCTACCTTTACTCGTTCAGCCGCATTCATGAGTCTGGCCTATAGGTTATTCAAATTTTGTCCTGCCAAATTTACCGGACAGGAGGTGGACACTGCAAATGAATGTGTGAATACTCCAATACCTACATCTTTACAAGTTACCTGAAGTGGTTTGGTAAATGATTGTGAGGTTGGAAGTCCTTCTTGATGTCTGTTTGCAGCTCATCCACCAGCAACTGCACGAGTTGTCGCTCCCAGAGGGAATCCCACTCTCGGTCCGCTGGAGGGTCCATCTCACTGTAGCTGGAGTATGTTTCCATCAGTCACTTGGCGTGGGGCTCACAGAATTTACCAGGCTCCTGTTTAATCTGACGCACCTTAGTCCAGTCCATGCATCTGGGGAACTTCTCTGAAAATCTCTGGCAGATTCTTTGCAGCTATACTTGATATTGGGTACTTGCCGCAACTAAGTAATGGGTTGTTGAATCAAAGTCCCGTTCCATGTCAAAAATAACCCCATTTTAGGGTTTTGTTAAACAACTGGTCTAATTTGGATGCAGAGGTTCTGCACGGAAGGCCCAGTCTCTGAAGGGCTGTGGCATAGCGAGGCCTGTTCTGCCTGGAATCCGGCAGGTCACTGGCAACATCCCCCAACTCCTTCATCTATAAGGTCGGGAAACCAGAACGTTTACTCCCCCTTATGGATAAGGACATACCAACGTTGGGGCAACTCCTGCTGCCTGAGTCTTCAACCAAGTCCAAAACAAAAGTATACAATGTTAGGAAGGGTAATTCAATGGTATGAGACTGAAACTAGAAACTGTAAATCGGATGGAGTTAAATAGCAATACTGTGGAAGAGGCATGGGAATTTTTTAAAAGCACATTGTTGCAAGTGCAAAAGAACTTCATACCCGTTTCCAGAAAAACTAAATCTAGGAAACTGCAACCAAGCTGGTGTCATGACCTGCTTGTACGATCCTCGTGTGTGCCACGCCCCCTCATTAACCATGTGTGCTGCCCCGATTGTAACCAGCTGTTTTCTGTCAGTTTGAGTAGTCCTGTGTATTTAGTCCACATTCAAGTCTGTTTCCCCAGTCCTGTCATTGAAATCTCTCGCTGTTGGTACCTGTTTTCATCAATAAACCCTCATTCCCGACTCTCCGTTTCCCGGATCCTTGATTCCTCGCTTCCTGCCTGTTCGTCCAGCACGCGATGTCACAGGTGGTTTACTACGAAAATTAAGAATAAAGTCAGGAGCAAAAGGGCTTTCTTCCACAAATGGAAATTAACTAATGATTTCAAAATAAAGCAGGAGTATCTAAGTCTACAGGTTTAGTTAATAACAGTTATAAGGATGACGTTAAAAGTTTCTTCCAATATTTTAACTCCGAAAGAGCTCTAAAAGCTGAAAATCACTCATTTGCAGGATAGTAAGGGCCTTATAATTGAAAATGAAATTGATATAAATGAGTTTAATGATTATTTTACAATGGCTGTTCACAGTAGAATAGCTTACCACCATTTAGTACAAATACAACGATGTCTATGACCAATATATGTATAACTGAGGCTGATGTGGTACAAAGCCTAGCTAAGCTCAAAATAAATAAATCGCAAGGCCCTGATGGCATCTTATCTATAGTTTTAAAAGAGATGAGGGGTATTATTAGCCAACCTTTAACTTTACTATTCCAGAAATCATTATCTGCTGGTGTGGTATCTTCTGATTGATGTTAGATCATGTCTCATGTCCAGAGAGGCTACAACAGGATCTGGATTTAATTAGCGACTGGGCTCATACGTGGCAGATGAAATTTAACATAGATAAATATAAGGTAATCCATGCAGGGAGCAGAAATATAGTAAATATAGTAAAGTACAGATATTTTATGGGTTCCACTGAAATAAAGGTAGCTGATTACGAGAAAGATCTCGGTGTGTATGTTGATACTTCCATGTCCCACTCTTGCCAGTGTGGGGAAGCATTAAAAAAAGGCAAAAGGATGTTGGATTAAACTCCACACACCTAGAGATGTAAGTCAAGAGAAGTGATGCTACGATTATATAATTCCTTGGTAAGATCCCACCTAGAATACTGTGTGCAGGTTTGGTCACCATACCTTCAGAAGGACATTGCTGCCTTGGAAAAGGTGCAACGTAGGATGACTAGAATGATTCCTGCACTTAGAGGAATGTCTTATGAGGAGAGGTTCGCTGAGCTGAATCTGTTTAGCCTCAAGCAAAGGAGACTATGGGGGGACATGATCCAGGTATATAAGATTCTAACAGGTCGGGATGCTGTTCAGCCAAATGACCATTTCAATATTAATTTAAAATACTAGAACTCGTGGCCGTAGTGGAAATTAGCTGGAGAACATTTAAAAATGAATCTGAGGAAGCACTTCAATTCAATTCAATTTTATTTATATAGCGCTTTTAACGACATGCATTGTCACAAAGCACTTTACATTTAACCGGCCAGAACCCCACCAAGCAAGCCTGAGGCGACAGTGGCAAGGAAACTCCCTCTAGCAGGAAGAAACCTTGAGTGGAACCTAGACTCAGAAGGGGACCCCATCCTCCTCTGGGCGACCAAGGAGCATGAAACTGCATTTACATTGACATTCATTAGAGTTCATATAGTTATAAAGTCCCAGTTGGTTTCATGTAGTTATATCCAGGAGTCCAGGTGCGGGTTCACACGGTGTAGTCGGCTCGGTATCAGCTCGAAAAAGAGAAGATGGAGAAGAGTTATTGCCCTACACCTAACCGGCAGGACTAAAGCAACTATGACAGCCTGCCTAAAAGAGTGACCTGGAAGGAAGCACAGGCATGAGGGTTTACAGAGGTTTTGGCGTCAAGCCACCTCCCATCCACAGCTTAAGTGATCGGCGAGAGTGGCAGGACGACAGCACCAATCCCCCCTTTCCCCTTCAATCTCAAATAACTATGAACCTCCAGATTTCCCATTCACCTTAGAAAAGAAGATTTAACTATCCAAAAGACTGGCGAAAGAGGTACATCTTAAGCCTTGACTTAAAAGCAGAGATTGTGTCTGAGTTCCGAACACTAATAGGAAGTTTATTCCATAGCTGTGGTGCTTTATGAGCAAATGCTCTTCCCCCAAAGGTAATTTTCTTTATTCTGGGTACGGATAGAATACCTCCATCTCGTCATCTAAGTGTATGATTCGGAACGCAAATGAGGTCACTCACATACTGCGGTGCAAGACCATTTACAGCTTTATAGGTTAAGAGCAGTGTTTTGTAGTCAACACGAAATCTAACTGGCAGCCAGTGCAGTGAAGATAAAATTGGGGTAATATGATTATATGTTTTAGTTTAACTATTGCTAGTAGCGGTTCAATCAATGCTGGGAGCATCGCTGAATAATTTTGATGGAACAGGGTCTAGCATACAAGTAGATGAATTTGAAGATAAAATTAAGTACATCAGTTCTGACTGGTTAACCAATATTCAATATTCAAAATGTTCTGTTTAATTGAGCATATTTTTGGTCAAAAAGTTTCATAAAGTCGTCACTGGAAAATAACCAGTGGTCTGGTTATTAGTCAGCTTGGACACCATAGTAAATAGGAATCTAGGATTATTTTTGTTTATTTCAATTAGTTCTGATAGATACTAGATGATTTGGCGGCACTAAGAGCCTTTTTGTAGCTACCCATAGCCTCTTTCCATGCTAGTTCGAACACCACTAGTTTAGTATGATGCCACTTACATTCTGTAAGGACATAAAACTTATAGGTCCTGCAGGCCCCAACTCTGATCAGCCTGCATCAGTCTATTTCAGAGCTCCGCTGGCCCAGGCAAGACTGGACTCAACTCGTCAAACCACCCCTTTTAAGGAAGGCAAATGCCTGCCGGCTCCTGAGAGACTGGATAGGAATAACTGGAGCAGCACAGAAAAAGCAAGACCTTTCACCCCCGGAGTGACCAGAGTTCCACAATCAATCCACAGCAACAACAGCTGTCAGCCTCCAGACACAGACACCTTTTCCACTATAAACAGGATAACTCAGCACACATAGATGTTAGGGACAAATACACGCATGTTTGGTCTCGTTTGAATAGGCATGAGACGAGGAGTATTATACTCTCAGATTTAAGGCAGTATAGCTTTTCCTAAGAGAAATACAGAAACTTCGGCTCAACCCACCAAACTGAGAGAGATTCTCTCATGGTAGAACAAGGGAATTACAACCACCCCCTAAAGTGATCTGATTGGCTGGGGACTTGAGAACCAAGGTCAGCAATGCCCCTAAAATTAACCATTGACCGAAATTAGTCAGTCTTCAGAAACATGCCATCACCTGGTCTGGATACTTAAGGAAGGGCTTCAGAAGTAGTCGGGGAGTCACTCTGTAATCAGAGCTCCCGCAGAGAACTGGGTGAAAGTCTATCTGTAGTCAGATACTTTCCACAGAACTTTGTTCACTCTCAGCTGAGGAATGTGATTGTTTAATATTGTATTTGTCCAAATGTATTTACAAGTATGTGTCCACATGTCAATAATTGTATATTGTAGTATTTTTAATAAATGTTGTTTCGATTACTTTATGACTGTCTGATTTGCTAACTTCTTCATAAACTTTCCAGATTGGACTTCTATCCTTATTAGGACTATGGTGGTAAATACTATCTTGCAGCCTCTGGGTTAAATCCCATTTATTTATCCGGGTCCCAAACTTGACTGCCCAAGTTAAGTTAGGTGGATACCAAAACTACACCTCTGGAGTTCGCACACGCTGATGACAGGTACCGGTCTACCCTCTGAGGGGCGTACACACTATGTTCCTAGGCACCGGGCATAGTCCCTGAGACGCTCACATGGTAAGACAATGGGTGGCATCGGCGGAGGCCCAAAGTAAACCTCGTACAACCTTTTTTATTTTTAACTGAGCAATTTTCTCTAGTGGAATTAAGCATAGATGCTAAATAATCCGTAATGCTATCAAGTTCAGCAGAATTCGACATTAGTTTGGTTGAAAACGATAGCTCAGGGAGGTTATCGATAAAGTTACTTGCTGTATTTGACGTGATTGTACGTTTGGCGAGTCGGGGGGCTAATATTTTGAGCAAGGGAAATATTGAACGCAATAAGATGATGGTCAGAGATAATACTGGACTGAGGCAGTAGAGTTGAATACATGATATGAAGACAACTGGATCACAACTGGATCACGGGGGAATCATAAGCAGGGAAGAACACACAGGCAAACAGCAGCAGCAACATTAAAGGCAGGACTGAGAAGCACATTTATACAAGGCTAAGCAGGGAGCAAACTAGAGGCACCTGAAATGAGTAACACAAGGGCAGGAAGGAGAGGTAAAACAAACGCGGAACAGGCATGGCACGTTATACCACACTAGGGAGGAAACGGGAGGTTCAGGAGGGCAGGGTGTGGCAGGGATCCGTTTCAAAATTTAATTTTGGCTTGTACAAACCTTGGTAAAAGCTGCAAAAGATCGATCAACCACTTTCTGAGCTATTGTCTTAACAAACAAAGCATCTGTTGGGGTGGCGGTGTCTGGGGAATACCATGTGTAATACACCTTGTGAAGATTTATATGTAAAACAAAATATTTTTTGATTCTATCACACATATAGAAATTATCCATCCATCCATTTTCCAAACCGCTTATCCTATTGGGTCGCGGGGGGTCCGGAGCCTATCCCAGAATCAATGGGCACGAGGCAGGGAACAACCCAGGATGGGGGGCCAGCCCATCGCAGGGCACACTCACACACCATCCACTCACACACACACACCTACGGGCAATTCAGCAACTCCAATTAGCCCCAGCATGTTTTTGGACTGTGGGGGGAAACCGGAGTACCCAGAGGAAACCCCACAACGACATGGGGAGAACATGCAAACTCCACACACATGTGACCCAGGCGGAGACACGAACCCGGGTCCCAGAGGTGTGAGGCGACAGTGCTAACCACTGCACCACCATGCCGCCCCTTATAGAAATTATTCTAGGTTTAAATAGTAATTTAGCTGAGTAACTAGGCTGAAATTCTAGATAGTTGCAATTTTAAGAATTATTACTATTATTCACAGCTTTTAAGCATGCAGTTGGATGACGGATGGATGGATATTCAGCCACCAGAAATGCCAATTGTTGTTAAGAGGATCAAAGTCTGCAAAGTAGTATGCAGGGTTTAAGGCCAGAACACAGCATACTCTCCGACAGAAAGCATAAAGTTCACTGGGGGAATTTCTGTGGCCACTGCCTGAACAGCATGTGTGGAGAATGTTTATGAGGGTCGAGCCATGCAGAGCTGCTGGCCCTGGCATGTAATGATGAATCACAAATCAGTTAAAAATCGGTGCAAATGCATGAAGATTTAAACCGGCTGATGTGGAAAATGAATCACTATTGTAGGAGTACTTCACAGTACTTTAACAGAAAAACTGGTGTAATATTACATTTGATTTCACAATGTGAGTTTGACGTCAGATGTCACTGCGTATCACGTCGACATCGTACGTCAGTTTTTGGTTTTGAGCGAACGCGAGATGATGAATGAATTTGAAACTGAGGACGGCACAGTGGTTAGTGCTGGCTTCGGTCCAGGGCCCTTTCTGTGTGGAGTTCGCATGCTCTCCCCGTTTTCGCCGGGGACTCCAGGTTCCTCCCACGGTCCAAAAGCATGCAGGATAGGTTGACTGGTGAGTCTAAATTGGCCCTGTAGTTGTGTGAGTGTGTGCGACCTGCGGTGTGTAGGTGACTGCCTGGGCTTGGTTCCTGTCTGCGCCCCTTGTTCCCGGGATAGGCTCCGGTCTCCCCCGCGATCCCAGTTGGGATTAAGTGGTTTCAGAAAATGGATGGATGGACGCACTGCCCGATCTTCAATTGGCGGTGTGGCAGCATATTAGCTTTCCGGTAATCACAAACGAGGAGGAAACAGCGAGAAAAGCACAGACAAGACATAAACTGCATGCAAACATTGTAATAGACTGATAACATACACAAACAGGTCCACTGGCACCACCGTGAGCTGAGTGAAGATTATTAAAAGGGCAAAGCACGCTAAAAAGCTGCACATGCAAACCTTAGCTTATTTATTTGATTTATTTTTTTTTATTTACTTATTTTGATTTGGGATTTTTTTCAACAGTATTTTATTCAAATTCAGTTGCACTGTTCACAACAGTGTCAACAGTTCAGAAAGATAAATATAAGAATATTTTTGAATATATTTGTCTGCAGCTCATTCTGCAAAAAATGAGAAAATTGAACTCAGAATCGTGAATCGTATCAAATGGTGAGTTGAATGTATCGTTACATCCCTAGTTCTTACAGTAGTACTATGGTATGGTGGAGCCACATGACAGGAAGGCAGTACATTGCGAAGTCTGTTAAGAACATCATTCGCACTGAACTGCCCTCCATTGACCAGCTGTACTTTAACTGCCACAGTAACAAGGTTCAGTCTATAATCCAGGACTCTGACCACCATCCACAAACACTGACTAGCAGATTCATGAACAGCTTCATTCGCCAAACAATTCAAACCTGCAGCTTTTGCATCCCCTGTAACAGTCATTTCCACGGCAGCTGCACTGTACAGCTGTTACTGCACTTTATCCACCACTGACCACGTATCATCCAGTTTTGTCCTGCTTTGTATCGCACTGTTTCTGCACCATGTTGTCTTGTACTCCCTTGTGTTGTTATGCACCATCTGTGTTGTTCTGAGCAGTGCCATGATGCAATATTACAAAAAGATCTTGAGGAAATGCAGAGTTCTGGAGGAGATTCTCACAGATCATGGCATGTGTTTATACTGAAGAAACTGTACAAATTGCTAGACATAAAACACAGGACTGGCAACTGTGGTACGTTTTAACACCTTGATAAAAAACTTAAAATCCATAGTAAGTAGGACAACCTCATAGAACCTTTACTAGTCATTGTTCAGAAGATTAACACGGATTAAAAACCATTACTATGAAAGCACGCTAATCAGTTAAGTTGATTATGTGGAGAGAGAGAAAAAAAACTGTCTTTGAAAAAGATCAACCATAGAACGAAGCTGCAGCATTGACACCCCCTAGTGGTGATTTGAAGATAGTTCTGTCTGTAGCAGCTAAGCAGTAGATTTGGCGTCAGGTGCCATGACAAACTCAGTGCTGCTCGGTTTGAACGGCAGAAGCACAAAAATAAAGGGGGCATCTACTGCACGCCCCCCACCCTTGAAAATGGTACAAATTATCATGCAACAGTTTTCTTAAGTAAGTCTTTTTGGGCGTCTGCAGAAACCTCCACGATGCGATTGCCCTGATTAAGAAGTGCGCAGCGGATACAATTTGGGATGCATCGTTCATCCGATTTATTAATATATAATTATTAGTATGTCTATATTATTTTAGGAACGTTACTTGACGAATATTTTTCATTGAGATTGATTCCCCGTTTAAAATTTTGGTGACACTTCATATTTTTTAAGAGAGACAGACAATTTGACGCATGCAATTTGCAGAAATATGTTGTGCCGCTATAAAGTACACAGGCAGCATGACAAACATAAGTACTCACTGAAGCCACGACATACGCCCGGCTGGCCCCAGCGGTACCCCTAAGAAGAAGGCTTTTTTCACAACCCACGACCATCACGAGGGCAAAAAAAACTGAATAGCCTAGAATTTAGTTAATTACAAGGCACATATTTATTGGAGCAAGAGCTCTAACATAAAACTACCTTGTAATTATAAAGTATTATGGCTGTGAACAATGTACAAACAGGCACAGAAAGTAAAATACTCCAAAAATGCAAAGAACCTAAATATTTTTGTTTCCACCGATTCACTCTTGATGTGTTAGGAGTCACAGTTCAGTAGCCTATTCTTCAGTATCTGCATTTAAGACCACCAACTGCTCTTTCTCCTCCTTCGCTCGTCGGCTCAGAGTATTGGACTTGGTAAGTAATGTTGCCCTTTTGGTTCCAGCAGCACTCTCTGCTTCCTCTGCCATGTGCTCAGCATCCTTTTGTAAACTCTCACATACACTTTCCAGTGAGACTCTCTTCCTCTTGAGTTCCTCAAGTTTTCTTTTTTGCTTTTCGCTCATCTTTCACCTTTGGTCAGAGGCGCTTTGGTTGCTCCCCCACACACTCTGACATGGTCGCATATAAGCCTCTGTGCAACAACTGTTTCCTCTGATAAGTTGCAGGTCTCCACCTCTATTCGTTCCACTTCGGCTTGCCCATAGGACAGCAGCAGCAAGTTCTTGCAGAACATCCAGAGGTCAGGATAAGGCCCACTAACTTTTTGATGTAAAAAGACATCAACTTTGGATGGTGCTGAAGGAATGAAGGATATAAAATCCAAGCCTTTTGCCTCATTGTGCAGGTGATTATCAGACTGCTGGGATATTGCATCACCTGTAATTACATTAATTACAGTAGATTAGATGCAGATCAACAATGTCAATACACAGAATCACATGTAGAATAGGAAAGTGATTTATAACCCAATTTTCCTATGATACCATAAATGTGCAATCATTTTAATTTAATCTTGAGATATCTCTAGGCTCATCAAAGAAAATATAACTGGGCTGATGCTTCTTTTCAAACACCAAGAGTCGGTCTTCTAAATACTGCTAAAATCTACGTGTTAACACTATTCAGTTCAGGGACGGATTATGGGTTGTGTGGGCCCCTGGGTAAAACGTTTGCGAGGCCCCCCCCCACCACCACCACCTGCACCACCACCACAACCACCACAAGTCAAGGGCCCTTGGCAGCCAAACACCCTCCCTATAGGGTCAGGGGACCTTGTAGGCAGAGGATCAAAGAATGTAGGCCCTCTAAAATAGACAAACGAAAATACATTGCTGATAAGCGTTGCAAATTGTTTTGGGCTTGGGGCCCACGGGCCCCCTGCACCCCAAGGGCCCCTGGGCAGCGGCCCCGCTAACCCGGTTTGTAATCCGTCCCTGATTCAGTTAGATGTGAAAAAAGAAAAGCATAATTTAAAAATAATATTCTGAACTATCCTATTCTTATCCTATGATTTACCAGCAGATATCCTGCCTGCCAACCGATTCTCCTGCGCAAACTTCTGCATGAGATTTCTCCTTTTCTGCTGGCAGTTATTGTCACGATCGGGTACGGGTGAAGCGGCGATCGTGCGGGCAAGCAGGCAAGCAGGAAGCAGGAATACGGGGCAAACGGGAGTTTAATACGAGGACAGGGACCGGGAAACAGCTCACGCTTACGAACATCAGACATTAATGACAGACAAAGCAAACTGGGGAGACCAGGACTTAAATACACAGAACAAGGCAGCAGGAAACAAGACACGACTGGGCAGGATCAGGAAATCACACGTGGGTAATTAGGGGGCGTGGCACACACGAGGAGCGGACGAGCCGGGCATGACAGAACCCCCCCCCAAAGGCGCGCTACACCGGGCGCGCCAAGGAAGGGGGCGACGGACGGGACGAGGCAGAACAGGACCTGGAAAACAAGAACAGAATTAACGCACGACGGGAAACAGGACCGAAGCACAAAACAAAGCCAGGGACAAGACGTGCGACAAGAGCTGACAAAGGGATGGGAAGGCAGACAGACAGATCAGGAAGGGAGAAACAGAGGGAACAGGCGGAACACAAGGAGCGGGAGTGACGGGAGGGAACGACGGGAAACCAGGAATGGAGAAAGGAGGAAAGACAGGAGGAGGAGCAAACAAAGGAGGGACCAGGGCAGGAGAGAAGGGAGAGAAGGCGGGGGAACAAAGGGGAGCCCGTGGGAGCCCCAGCGGGCGACGGGCGGCAGCCGGAGGGGCCGCAGGCGGCCGGGAGGCCGGAGCCGGAGGGGACCGAGAAGGGGCAGAGGAGACAGGGCGAGGGACCCGCGGAGGGGCCAGGGAGGGAGCAGGAGGGAGCACCAGGGAAGGGGACGAGGGAGCTGGAAGGGGCCAGGGCGAAGGCACGGAGGAGGGGGGAGCCGCAGCAGGCGGCGATGTCCGGGGGAGGGCCGGAGGTAGGGGCCCCGCAGGCGACCGACCAGGACCCGGAGAGGGGAGCGAGGCAGGGCGACGAGGCACCGGAGAGGGACCCGCAGGCGCCAACCGAGCCCCAGCGCAGGCGAGGCAGGGCGAGCCAGGGGGCAGGGCGGGCGGGACCCCAGCCCTGCGTCTGTGTCCCCTCCCTTTACGGGACACAGACGCAGGTCGGGGTCGAATTCGCCGGGGTGAGAGAGACAAAGTCACTGGAGGAGAAGGGACAGGAGCTGGAGCTGCTGCAGGCGGAGGGGGCGCCTCTGGAGCGCGGTCAGGGACTGGAGCGCGGTCAGGGACTGGAGCGCGGTCAGCTGGCCCGGGAGCCGCTGGAGCGCGGTCAGGACTTGGAGCGCGGTCAGGGGGCGCCTGCCCTGGAGCTGCAGCAGGCGGCTGCAGTGGGGGCGCCTGCCCTGGAGCTGCAGCAGGCGGCTGCAGAGGGGGCGCCTGCCCTGGAGCTGCAGCAGGCGGCTGCAGAGGGGGCGCCTCTGCAGGAACTGGAGCGCGGTCAGGAACTGGAGCGCGGTCAGGAACTGGAGCGCGGTCAGGAACTGGAGCGCGGTCAGGAACTGGAGCGCGGTCAGGAACTGGAGCGCGGTCAGGAACTGGAGGTGGCTGCAGTGGGGGCGCCTGCCCGGGAGCTGCAGCACGGTCAGGAACTGGAGGTGGCTGCAGTGGGGGCGCCGGCCCGGGAGCTGCAGCAGGCGGCTGCAGAGGGGGCGCCTCTGCAGGAACTGGAGCGCGGTCAGGAACTGGAGCGCGGTCAGGAACAGGAGCTGGCTGCAGAGGGGGCGCCTGCCCGGGAGCTGCAGCAGGCGGCTGCAGAGGGGGCGCCTGCCCGGGAGCTGCAGCAGGCGGCTGCAGAGGGGGCGCCTGCCCGGGAGCTGCAGCAGGCGGCTGTAGAGGGGGCGCCTGCCCGGGAGCTGCAGCAGGCGGCTGCAGAGGGGGCGCCTCTGCAGGAACTGGAGCGCGGTCAGGAACTGGAACGCGGTCAGGAACAGGAACGCGGTCAGGAACAGGAGCTGGCTGCAGTGGGGGCGCCTGCCCTGGAGCTGCAGGTGGCTGCAGTGGGGGCGCCTGCCCTGGAGCTGCAGGTGGCTGCAGTGGGGGCGCCTGCCCTGGAGCTGCAGGTGGCTGCAGTGGGGGCGCCTGCCCTGAAGCTGCAGGTGGCTGCAGTGGGGGCGCCTGCCCTGGAGCTGCAGGTGGCTGCAGTGGGGGCAGCGAAGGCGGCTGCTCAGGCGGCGGCGGCTGCACGGGAGCGGGGTCCGCCGGCAATGGCGGCTGCACGGGAGCGGGGTCCGCCGGCAATGGCGGCTGCACGGGAGCGGGGTCCGCCGGCAATGGCGGCTGCACGGGAGCGGGGTCCGCCGGCAATGGCGGCTGCACGGGAGCGGGGTCCGCCGGCAATGGCGGCTGCACGGGAGCGGGGACTGCAGCCCTCTGGAGCAGTAAGAGCTGCCGCACGTCCTCTGCCATACTCACCAGCTCCTCGGGGTCGGAAGCGGGAGTAAATGCTGCAAAGCTCCTCTGGAGTCGCTCCGCTAGCCCCGCTACCTCCGGACTTACTGGAGGGACCAGTTCCCCCCAGATCCTCCAGAACAACCCCTGGAGGGCAAAGAACTGGGAGGCGCAGTTCACCGGCTTCCCTAAGTGAGGCGCGGGCAGCGCCTCCGGGGTGGTTACTGCAGGGGGAGAGAGCTGTGTGTCCGTGGGCGTTAACGGAGGGAGCTCCTCGGGACAGGCAATCGCCGGTCTCCTCCTCCTTCTCCGGCGCCCAGCGGCGGCGAGAGGTGGTGCGATGTCCTGAAAAACAGGCGGTGAAAGGATCGGCTCCGGGTAAGGGTAGAGGAAGGGCTCCTCGTCCTCATCCTCACTGGAGAGCCAGTACTTCCACACGGGATCGGGGTAGTGTGTGGTCAGCTTCCGGGCTGGAGGTAGAGCGGGTACTTCCCTCTCATTCTCCTCCGAAGTGATCCATAGCCGGGAGAGCGAACAGGCTCCCAGGCGGATCTTCTCCTCCGGTCCTCTCCTCCTTCTCCGGGGGCCTTTCCTTTTGTGGTCTGTCATTCTGTCACGATCGGGTACGGGTGAAGCGGCGATCGTGCGGGCAAGCAGGCAAGCAGGAAGCAGGAATACGGGGCAAACGGGAGTTTAATACGAGGACAGGGACCGGGAAACAGCTCACGCTTACGAACATCAGACATTAATGACAGACAAAGCAAACTGGGGAGACCAGGACTTAAATACACAGAACAAGGCAGCAGGAAACAAGACACGACTGGGCAGGATCAGGAAATCACACGTGGGTAATTAGGGGGCGTGGCACACACGAGGAGCGGACGAGCCGGGCATGACAGTTATCTGGCTGGTGTGCATTTTGTTTGGGTCCAAGCACGTCATCTCATGTACAATCGAGTACTTCAGAGGGCATTTATCCAAGGCCTTTTTGCACATTTTTGAGAGCACAATCTGGCAATTTTTTTTAATCTGAAGGACACCAAGGTCACTTCCACTGCCTTTGGCTCCTAACTGTCTCTGACAAAAAGATGGTTTGTCAAATTTCCAGAATCTTTCTGCACACTCAGCCCAAGGTTAACACTACCTCAGCTGTACATATCAAACCAGCTCAAACTCCATGTTATTCACATATTTTTTACTTCACAATTGTTTGATACATTTGTATGTAAAGATACCAGTGAATTCACAGAAGTCCCACCTTGATGACAGCCATTCCTATATCCACCTCCTTTGGACTGAGCCAGAGTTTTTGCCTGTACAACAGCTGTACATGTTGCTACACAACACTTAAACATTCTATTTCCTCAATGAACTATTTTTTTTGCAGCAAAAGCCATGAAGCAGCAATAAAATCTTTAAAATATGCTTACCAATAAATATGGTTCTCCCATTTAAACACATGTAAAGATAAACCATGGATATTTAAAAATCATGGGTTCGTTAATGAGTTTAAATGTTATTGAATGGCTTACCTTAAACTTCTCCAGTAAGTCTTCAGCGGTGGAGTGGCTCATGTACTGTGATCCCAGAACCAGGACTGCACTCGAGAGCCATTCTCATAATTCACCCAATACCTGACATGCACATCCAGTTGTTTTCTTTTGATGGTCCTGTTCATACTTACGTCAAACATGACAACGAAGCTCCCTTTTAATATATGGAGCGAGTCCAAATCGCGCAAGAAAAGCGGTTTTATCTTTACCACAAGTGACCCTGCGAGTCAGGGAACATCACCCTGGAGACGGTGTGAATGTCATCATTGGACGTATAGGAGTGATGTCGGCAAACCGTTTGCAAAGCCCATAGCACTTCTGCTTTCAGTGTGGGTTGAGGAGGATGTACTGAAGGCATTATTTGTCATGGGATCCGGAGACAATGCCAAAACGGGTGTAGGCCTATCTTTAGAGGTTGTACTTATCTCCACTGAATAAACATTTGAGGAAAATTTTTAGGTTAAAATCTGGGCTTATTCTATACTGAACAAAAATATAAACGCAACACTCTTGTTTCTGCTCCCATTTTTCATGAGATGGACTTAAAGACCTACAATTCATTCCAGATACACAATATTACCATTTCTCTCAAACATTTCTCACAAATCAGTCTAAATGTGTGATAGTGAGCACTTCTGCTTTGCTGAGATAATCCATCCCACCTCACAGGTGTGCCACATCAAGATGCTGATCTGACATCATGGGTAGTGCACAGGTGTACCTTATACTGCCCACAATAAAAGGCCACCCTGGAATGTGCAGTTTTTTGCTTTATTGGGGGTCTGGGGACTCAGAACCGGTCAGTATCTGGTGTGACCACCATTTGCCTCATGCAATGCAACACATCTTCTTCGCATAGAGTTTATCAGATTGTCAATTGTGGCCTGTGGAATGTTGGTCCACTCCTCTTCAATGGCTGTGCGAAGTTGTTGGATATTAGTGGGAACTGGTACACGCTGTCGTATACGCCGGTCAAGCACATCCCAAACATGCTCAACGGGTGACATGTCCGGTGAGTATGCTGGCCATGCAAGAACTGGGACATTTTCAGCTTCCAAGAACTGTGTACAGATCCTTGCAACATGGGGCCGTGCATTATCTGTCTGAGTGGCTGGTCTCAGACGATCTTGGAGGTGAACCTGCTGGATGTGGAGGTCCTGGGCTGGTGTGGTTACACGTGGTCTGCGGTTGTGAGGCCGGTTGGATGTACTGCCATATTCTCTGAAACGCCTTTGGAGACGGCTTATGGTTGAGAAATGAACATTCAATGCACGAGCAACAGATCTGGTTGACATTCCTGCTGTCAGCATGCCAATTGCACGCTCCCTCAATGCTTGTGGCATCTGTGGCATTTTGCTGTGAGACAAAACTGCACATTCCAGGGTGGCCTTTTATTGTGGGCAGTATAAGGTACACCTGTGCACTACCCATGATGTCAGATCAGCATCTTGATGTGGCACACCTGTGAGGTGGGATGGATTATCTCAGCAAAGCAGAAGTGCTCACTATCACACATTTAGACTGATTTGTGAGAAATGTTTGAGAGAAATGGTAATATTGTGTATCTGGAATGAATTGTAGATCTTTAAGTCCATCTCATGAAAAATGGGAGCAAAAACAAAAGTGTTGCGTTTATATTTTTGTTCAGTGTACATTGATTTACAGAATCAAATTTAAAAAACAAAGATACACTGATTTTATACAGATTACTAACTTTTGGGGATCACAATACAAATCTAAATATTTTAGACAAGTTACTTATCTGCTTATTGAATGGTGGGCGAAAAAAATATCTGTATAGTGTCCATTATCTAAAACCCCGCAATGACGTAGTTTGTGTTGTTCTTAAAATAATATTAACTTAAACGGTCAATCTGATTTTCTGGAGGAAAAATAATAGTTTTGATGAATCAACAGCTTGGGAAAATAGTCGCTAGATTAATTCAAAGAAAAATTGTCTGTAGTTGCACCTCAACAGTATAACCAGTGATAATACTATATAAATAAAATTAAAGTAATGGCACCAGCATAGACAGACACAGTAACAGTACAGAATGAGGTAACAGTGGCAGTGTGAGGAAATGTCAGCGTCACTGGCTGGTTAACAGCAATGGGGAGGAAACTTGTCTCTAAATCTGGAAATGCTTGTGCAGATGGATGGATGGAAGGTGAAAAGTGACAGTGCTGGGTGGCTAGAGTCTCTCAAGGTGCTGCTTGCTTTTCTGAGGCAGCACCTGAAGACGATGCCTTTGACCGCCAGAAGCTGTGTGCCCGAGGAACTGGAAGCTGTTGAAGCCTCTACAGCATCCTCTGCGATGTAGATAGGACTTTGGGGAGTCATCCGTTTGCGAAAGTCCAGGATCAACTCCTTGGTTTCTCTAGCGTTGAGGGTGATGTTGTTATACATGGTGAAGAGCTGGGCCTACAAATCCCAGCATTCAAGAGGTGAAAATACAGACTTAGAGGGAATTTGGGAAAAGTGAAAAAATCCTCTTTACTCGTGTCTGTATAAATCTCACCAAGCGTAACTTTGCAGATTAAAGACTGGCTGAGAGTGTAAATGTAAACGCTGATAAGGAGTCAGGAACAAAGTGCTCATGTAGTGCACACCTGGGTCCAGAGGGCCCTTGTTCAGATGGAAAACTGAACAGGCATCTTTTGTGCTAAATGACAGCCGGTGCTGCTCAAGATGATGGACACTATGGGGAAATAAAAAAAAAAAGAGTTTTGAATGAAAAGACACACAAGAGTAACAGTGCAGCCTTGGTCACGTCTCCCCAGCTCATGACTGGACCAGGCTCCACATTGACCCCAAAACTGGCTTTACACACAGGAAACTCACTGAAACTCAACACAACATTGTCCTGATCTTGCCTGGGGAGTTTCACCTGGTTACTGAGATGACCGGCAGCACAGACAGTCTTACCAGCAACAGATATGCTATTAAGGGGTGCGAAGCGTCTGCTGCCAGCACATGGCTTTATATCTGTCGGCTGCATTTGCGCTGCTCCTCCCTCCTATAAAGAGGACAGTTGAACAGCAGTGTGAAGAAAGGGCACAGAAGCAGAAGTCAGTGGAAAAAGCCCCATTACTAACCCTAAGCCCAACTTACTGCAAACAGCCCACTGTATTTCATATGTCTGCTTCATATTTTCCATTTAATTGCCATAATCTCTGGCAGTCAGTGACAAAAGTTATTTACCCTTAAACAGTACTGAGATTGAGTAGAGTGAGGTACTTAAGCGGTATTATGGAAGAATAAAAGCTGAGTCCCATGTCCAGGCGAGATGCGTAGCTGACAGGCTGATGAATGTTTCAAACTCTTACCTCCACCGTACTGACAGGAACGGCGAGCTGCTGTGGCATCATGGCATTAAACTTCTGTTTCTCCAGGGAAGAAAACAACCAAGACCAACCTTAATAATCCACACACTTTGAAGACTGACATAAATGGTAAATATGAGACGTAAATATCATCCAACACTACCAGGTACTCAGTGAATACTCAGTCATGCAGAAATATAATCTAAAGTTATAATTATGGGGACACGTGGCTGTCCACTGCAGGTGACAATGTCCTAAACTCTTTCATACTTAAAGAACACATACAGTTATTACTTTGTAAGGATGCATAAAACTCCAGTTCAGTAAATTTATGGAATATATACTGCAGCAACTACTTTATAGTCATTTATTAAGTAACTGACTTATTTCTTCCCTGCGGGAACTTGTAATTATGCTGAAATAAAAATGTAACTTAACAGCGTTAAAAAGAACTCAGGAAACCAGTCCAAAATGCTTTAGTTTGACATGTGATCAAAATTCAAACTAAATTTCATAGAGTAAACTAATACATGATAGCATCCATGCAAAAGATCAACGGCAGAACAGGGGCTCTTAAGGCAGACTGCATTAAAAAGGAATTAATCATCTCTCTCAATTTAAATTTGGGATAATAATTCTCTTCAGAAGCCTCCATAGAATAGTGCATCCATCCCCTCACTTATGTGTAGAGACGTATCCTAAGGCTCTGGCAACAACATTCAGGTCAACAGCATCAAAAATTTCACAGCTAGTTTTAAAACTTGTTTTTCACTTTACGTTACAGCAAGTTAGTTAATATTAAATTATTGCAACGTGCAGATTAATAGTCAGAAAAGGTTTTTGAAATTTACATAATGATAAATGAGAACTATATTTGATTACTAATTACTGTTGACTAATTTCCTGTCTGGACTTTTCCCCCTTCATTGTTAAAAGTCATTATATGTCTGGGTGCCAGTCAGTGGAAGCACACAGACACCTGGCCTATTCATTCAGCACCAGCCCATCAAGTAGAGAATTCAGCACCACGGACAGTGACCTGTGTTACTATGACATCAGGTCATTGGCTCTAAATATTTTTCTAGAAATAACTAAATGGCTCTATTGTAGAAATTTCCAGCCAGAGACTGGGTTCCTATATGAAGAGAATATTATTATTCAGACAAAGAAAATAAACTACAGAAAACTAGCTCTGCATGTCATCTCCCCTTTACTCCTTAAGCAGGGCACACGCACATCAACAAGTACCAATGCAGCAAATACAGATGAACAATTTCACAGCTTCAGAAGAAGTCAGATTTCTGTGTAATTCAGAGATTGTCAAAGACTTCTGATAGAACATTTTCTGCACTTGAGTCTAATTTCAAGATAAATTGCACCTGGGTCTATTAAAACAAGGTGATGCTGCCTGACCTACCAACCAAGGCTGGGGAGGAAACGTAGGAATACAAGGAAAGCAAGGAAGAAAAGCAGCCACCCTATCTCATGGTCACGGACACAAACATCAGGGAGTGTTATGAAGAAGACACCACACTTAGGACCATTGGTTTTACGCAGTGAATTACACCAGAGAGAGTTTTTACATTCTAGCTGTGTTATGTAACATTCCTCAGCCTTCAGCTTTTTTCCCCACACAATGCAGGACATGCAGGGGTGCCAAACAAAACAGTGGAGCTGCAGTGTAGCCAATTATTTCTTTCAGTAGTTTTAAGATGGTTTGTGAGGTTGTGTGTTAGAGATGGCGGTGAGCAACACTGAGGCATCTCAGGGAACCATGTTGCCCATATTAAAAAACATGCACGCATGCAACTCAGGCAATCCAGCATTTCTTATTTCAGTTACGTATGACACTGCATGTTGCGGTTTTACATGTTCACTACAAGTCAGTGGTTTTTTCCTTGTATGATTATGGCCACATTCACACCAAAAACACACTAGACATACTGTACAAGGCACTCAAGGGAAAAATTCTCAGAACACAAAGTGAATGTATCAACCGAAGAAGGATTTTTCCTTTTCGGAATATTCATTTTTTTCCATGTGGAACCACTGTCCATGATTCAATTGAGTGCATTCAAAGAATGATACATCAAAACTAATAGTGACAAAATATTCATTTAATATGCATTGTACATGAATGTAGGACTTAGATGTTGATGAATTTCTCATCAGTGAAGGGCATATACACTTAAGGGGTATTATGAAAAAAAAAGTTGAGAACCCAGAAGTAACTATCCGATTAAAGATGTAATCTGGTACATGTGCAGACCAGTGATGGATATGTAAATGATTCAAATTGCAAGGAGTTGGCATGTTTAATCACCAGACACAGGATGCCTCGTAGTCACATTAGACAGTGTTAACGGCACTTGACGGAGTTTGATAGGGTTGCATTGCGGGTTTACATGAAGCCAGGTGGTCATGTGCTGCAATTGCATGTGGGCCATGCGGATATCACAGTGGCCTGATATTGAAACCAATGGGCACGTGAGGCATCCACACACGTCGTGAAGTTTCTGGTCATCCAAGACAGACCACGCCAAGGAAGGATCGTCGGATTGTGCTCCAAGCATCACAGATCCCCATGACACCTGCGCCTGATATATGGACACAGCTACTGGACTCTCTACAACACCCTATATCATCGTGTCGCGATGACTGGCATCAGCTGGACTACGGGTTCACCGTCCCATGCATAGGCTGCCGTTCACAATAGCACAGAAACGGTTGCGTTTGGAGTGGTGTAGTCACTGGGAGGCATGGACTGATGGACTGATGACGACTGGCGTCCTACCATGTTCAGCGATACATCTCAGTTCTGCAGTACCACAGATGACCGTCATGTGCGTATGGTGGCGCTGCAGGGAGAGGAGCAATCCTGCCAATGCTGTGGAGTGACACACCACACTCTGACGGCACAGTGGTACACCAGTGACATCCTAGTAGTATCCGGGCCCAGGGGTGTGCTATACCCTACTGACATGGGACCAGCAGTGTGACCATACCGCCAACTCCGTGGTCCGTTTGATCTGATGATTATAATCATCGCGATACAGTCACATGCCCTTTCATCACATGCAGATTTCATTTTCACAACTTAGTCTGTTGCCCTTCACTTTTTTGCCACTGAGTTTGTGTTTTGACACTAAGTTGATGGGAATTGATTATTTAAGCGTCATCTAAAGAGCTTATATTAATTGGGTAAATTGCATAAGACTCACATGGTATTTTGAAAAGATTCCCATATGCGCTGATTAGCTGGGGTTGATCCAAGCAGCTGTGCACTTTTCTCCTGTAACATAAAAGTTTGCTTTTAGGACAGAAAACAAGGTTAAGACCATATTATGTAGTTTACATCTATCAAAATAAAACCAAAGTCACTGTTACCAAAAGAGTAACCATGTGTTATCAAATTTCCTAACATTTTGCTTCATCTTACTTTGGATGCCCATGGTTAGGAGAGAAGCAGAAATCTGCTCAATCATAAGAAAGACTTTTATTGCTACAGGGAGTGAGATCTTGTTGCAGGTGACAAGGCAGGATAGAGTGTGTTTAGAAAAATAATGAAGAGGGAATGTGAGTGTGAGCTATCGTGGCATCTGTGTATAACCCAATATGGCGGCATCCTTCTGAATGTAAATAACATAGCCGGCTTAATTAGCTTAATCAAGCGTAATTGAACTAAGGAAAATTTAGCAATATACTTTCCCTGCTTGGTGTGATAAATACAGCAGCAGCTGCTGGTGGACGGGCTACAAACAGACATCAAGAAGAAATCCCACCTCACAGCCATTTACTGTACCAAACCCCTTAATGTAACTTGTAAAGATGTAGGTATTGGCGTATTCACACATTCATTTGCAGTGTCCACTTCCTGTCCAGTAAATTTGGCAGGACGGAATTTGAATAACCTATAGGTCTGACTCATGTATGCGGCTGAAGGAGTAAAGATAGAATGGGTGAAGAATCCTGTTATACAGTCCTAGTAGACCGAGAACCACCTGATTGCTACTGTAGTTGGAATCAAGGGCTGAGCTGCATGGTGGCCTGGGGGACAATCATGAAAACACAGACCCACTGATATCCTCAAAACCCACAATCAAAAGGGGAGTCAGGCACGGTGGCCAACCACTTGGCCCGTTAAGCCACATGGTGGCCCGATGAGCAGGCAAACACACTATGGGCTAAGGGGTACAAGACAGAGGAGAGAATAGGATGGCCAGTGACATGTGAACAGGACAAGGCAGGGATGGATTCTGACATAGGTACCATACTACTTTGTTTAAATATGCCCAAGTGCATAGAATGTTTTAGTGCAAGTCTTAGACAATGGTATCTCTGAATGACACCGCAGTCTGACTCTTCCTGAAGGCCCTGAGAAGTTGTTTGTATGCACTTGCTGCCTTGACACTTGCTGATGTGCGTGTGCTCTGCTTGAGCAGTAAAGGGGAGATCACATGCAGAGATGATTTTCTGTAGCTTCTCAGTCCGAGTAAAAATAAAATCTTCTCGTTATATAGGAACCAAGTCTCTGGCTGGAAATTTCTACAACAGAGCCATTTAGTCATTTATAGAAATATACAGAGCCAATGAAGGAACCAGATGTCACAGCACAGTAACACAGGTCACTGTCCGTGGAACTGAATGAATAGGATAACCGGCCAATGTGTTTGTGTGCTTACACTGATTATATGTCAGGGGGGAAAATATTTATATCATTGTTGCGATGAACGTCATTCCAGCAAGTGGTTACGTCGTTCACGCAAGTGGTCATGCGGAACCAAAGTTTACTCACCTGTGTGCACCCGAGGGGAAGGCATTAACGGACGCACCTGCTCTTTATTTTGGATAAAGTCGGCAAAACGCATTGGTAGCGCGACAAGCAAAGGGTCAAATCTACACCAAGTGCTTCTGGAACTGTGCTGCGATTGTGTACTGAAAAGTAGACTCTGAACGGACAGCCGGTAAGACCATGAACCATGCGTGTTGGACTTTGTTGCAAATGTTATTTGTAGCAAGCACTACCTGTTGCGAGTGGGGTTTATTTCTTAATGGGGTGCGCTAATGAGGCATTGAGGCGCTGGTGCTGGCTTGTAACATTATATGAGTTGTGGTATTTGACTGTATTAGGAATAAATGGTGTGCTGTAAGTGTCTTAATGACAATATGTGGAATGCTGTTTTATTGATTCAGATGTTTGCATTAATGCGGTTTAAAAGGGGGGGTTCTATTTTTAGTTTATCTAAAAGTTAAATATTAAATTGCTAAAAAGAAAAAAAAAAGTATTAAGGGTGAACTTTCCTTTTAATAATTCATATGGGCAGAAGTGTTAAACCTATTGTTCGATTGTCTAATTGGTTAGCTTTTCATTGCAATTTATTGCGTTGAGTAACTCATTTATGTGTTTCCCCAGTGGTTTGATCTTAAACTTTGATGTTTGGAGGAATTTTATTCAGAACAAGTTATGTATAATTGTGTGGAAATTTGAAGCTGAGATTGGTCATTCATTGTATATTTTGTGTGTATGTATATATATATATATATATATATATATATATATATATATATATGCATTTAAAGTAAAATTTTGTGTTTGCTCATAAGATAGATTGGTGAAAGTTGGTGTTTTGTGGTTTAAGGTTTTTCACCTGTAAATGCCTGGCTTGAGGAAAGCGAAGATAAAATAAAAAGGGATAAAGAGTCCAAAAAGAAGGCCTGGTTATTCTGAGTGAAATCCAGTTATATGTTCAGTTTTGGTACATCTCTATCAAGTGAGGGGTAAAGCACAGTAAGAATTGTGATCACTTGACAATCATTGAGGGGAAAAATGTAAAAATATATACAGTAAGGACAATATAATCGTAATTTAATGTATCCCTTCTGCTCTTTAAAAAGCACAATGTCTGACTGACAAATATGTCTATTATTAGCACATTTTAATAATTTAATTAATATTAAGCAGTACACCTATTTCCTGTAATCACTCTGCGTTAAAGCAATTTTTAAAACTAGCTGTGAACTGGATGCTGTTCTGACTGTTGTTGCCATGGTGCCTTATTTACTTTCAAATCGCATTGTCCACAACCTGATCAAAGGACCAAACTTTAAAATCAGTGCAGGGTAGTGTCGCAAGTAGTGATGCTTAGGCTTTAACCTATGTCCTGGAAAGAAAGAAAATCTACAAGCAAGATATTCTTGGATAAGAACGTCAAGGTATGCAACCTCTGGCAATAAAATTTTCTGTGCACAAATCAGCTCCACAATGTCTTTTAGCTGAAGGGTCAACTGCCAATCATCATCTGTGGGCTCTTTCACCTTGTCACACATGATCACAGGAAGAAGTCTTAGAAAATTCCAGTTCTGAACAGCCTGACCATAAAGCTTTACTCCATTGGAGTTTACTGCACATGGCTTACTCAACACATCAGAGCCACTGTACTTAAATTTCTTAATGCGTCTATTCAGAATTGAATAAGTGAACCACTTTTTTTGCTTGATGAAGTACTTCAGGTAAAGGGCTAAATCATAGGAAAGGATACCCTCAAAAATGTCATGGCCTAAACAAGGTGGCAGGCCAGGCATACAAACATCGAAGTAATTCAATGAATTAAAACTCAGATATTATACCTTCAACGTTTTGTTGTTCCTCAGACTGTAAAATGCATTTGGATCTGTTTGAAAATCTGTTCGGGTTGTCCGGCAATACCTGCAGAAATATTCAGAAAAACTAAAATTTTCTGTAAATCCACCGATATTATGAGACCCCAAATTGTCCCCTGCAATGCACAAAACAGTCCCTTTAACTTTTTCCTCTGCCACCGTTATTCCATTGTCTTCCAGGTCTTTTAAGTCTGCAATGAGCCTTGAGAAAACTTTGTCATGGCCAAAGTGTTTGAAGTCTTTTTCCTGACACAGCATTACAAGTGACATGTGGTCTGTACTTGATGAGGTGGTAAATTAGCCAGAGACAAATATACAGCTACTACTTTGTGCTGCTTTTTGCTGAACCTAATGGGTTCACCGCCTCAAAAGAATCTTGATATAGAATTAGTTTTAGACATGATGGGTTTTGAGAAAAGAACTCATTGTTTTTATATACCTGACCATCACTGACATCACAAAGCACATCAGTGTATGGTACGTATGTACCCTGTGCAGCACAATTCTGCCATAAGTCTGACTCCAGTAAATGTCTCAAAGTGTCTTTCAATGGAACATAGTAGGCAAACCTCTGTGACCTTGTTTCATCCCTTCCTAAGTACAACTTTACAGGTTCTGTGTATCTAAACATCTGTTTAAAAGCCCTAGTTCTTGAAAAATTGGTTCTCATTGGTCCTTCATGACTAATGGTGAAAAGGTCAGATTCCTTCACAACATCACATATACTACCAATAACCTCATCTGTTAATTCAGTTAAGTCACTTTTCAGGAATGCACTTAATTTATTCAAAGTATATGTCTGTCCTAGTTCATGTATGCTTAGCATCTCTTCAATAATATTTTGTATAGTTGATGCTGGCAGAAGAAACTGCCCATGTAATTTCAAGTAGAAAAGAGAAATATTTCTAAGAAAAAGGTCACTGAAATTTTCTGTAAGATGGACTTCACCTTCATCAGTCTCACTAAATCTCTCTGTAGGGCCTGTAACTAACGGTTCAGTTTCAAGAAACTGAGAAACTGTCTCCTTATTAAGATCTCTTATACTGTCCACAGAACATTGTCTGTGTTTCCTGGACATGTAGGCTGTAAACGACGATCTCACAGTGAACGTATGGTCGCATCCTGTCACCGGACATGTCACAACACGTCCTTCGGCTATATGTTCCTTTAAGTGAGCTGTTAGTGATCTGACATCGCGACATTGGCGCTGGCACATAGACATATTACACGTAAACACCGTAAGGGCATTTGTAGTATCAATATATGAATCTGTGTTATGTTTACGGTAAAAATGAGCCTTAAATTCCCCATATGAACGAAACGTATTGTGGCAATCTGTAGCGCCACACTTGAACACGCATCGTGGTTCATGACGGTGAAGTTTGACATGTAAAACATGTTCCCTAAGGGTTTGCACTGATGTTCCACAGAAATAACAACTAAACATTGTAACTGCGTGAACAAACACGCACTCTATTGCTGTTTTAAACACCTAAATGCTGTTTCACATCCCGCTTGCAAATCTAAGTTTTACATGTGCTGCCAAGATACGTTCATGCGCCGTCAACACGGTACATGCTACTCGTGTTTAAAACCACACACTGCTTAACACTGCTTAAAACGATTTAATTTAACTTACCAATTTGCCCAGACACATTTATTTTATTTTATATTCCCACTAGTTTGTAGATTTTTTTTAAATGTTATGTTTGTTATTGGGTGCTTTCCACTTCATGTACCCACATACAGCGCTGGCTTAAAGCAATACATTCTGGTCCTGACGCAATGCATTGTGGTTAGATTTTTATCGTCCGCTGCATTATGTCACCATGTCACGTCGTACAAAAACCTCGCGAGAGCAAGACAGATCATCCTGCACCTCTTAAGTGTTATGTAGTTTTGCCTGAAACGCAAAAATAAAACAAAGCAATTAAAGCCGATCAGTGGCTCAAATTCTGCTGTAGCGATTGAAGAACTTTTGTCGGAAGTTGGATTCGAACCCACGCCTTACTTCGGAGAACAGAATACCCCTTACTTTGAAAGGCCATTTTCGCTGCGCAGGAGGCTTTAGACCGCTCGGCCATGGGGCAGTTTCCAGTTGAACCCTAAGGAGTAGGTTAAGTCCAGCCTTGGCTTCCAAGCTGACGTTTTTCTACATATGTGCTTGTGTATCATGGACAGTAAGAGGGGGCAGGCAAGGAGAGAATTTCTCTCTTTGGGGATCAATAGAGTGTTGTTATTATAACGTCTAAAACGTATGATGGTCTGTCGATAAATCAATAACAATATCAATGAAGTCAATGTTTATCTAAAGGAATCAGAATTCAGGAAAAGCCAGGGGCCGGACCGAGTGTAGGGGGCGTGGCCAGAGACAGCCTGCTGACTGTTCCAAATCATGGGTGCATGTTACAAGTCCGGAACATATTTTAACTTAGTACTAACTTAGCATCATATTTGATCTGATTCGACTGAATATCCCAGGTTTGCATCTCTCATGCATCTGGTGTGACGTGTTTTCAGACTCTCAGGCTGGCGCAAAGAAATCTTACGGGAATTGAACGTCTCACTCCGGTCAGCTGACCAAAGTTGGTAACCTTGGTATTGTGTGTAGGAGATTCGGTATAACTATAATTTCGTTCTCCATTTACATGCCCGTAGTGTCTTTAACCGGCTGCACAAACTGGATCCGCCTCCATTACGACACAACTTTGCCCTTATTGGCTTAAGAATTTAGTCACATACATGACGTATATCTGCTATTTCTCCCGAGAAGCAGGTAAAGCAGTGGTAACTGCTTTGTAGTTAATTTACCTGGTAAAATTAAGTTTAAATAAATGATATAAATACTGTAATAGTACTCGTGAGCTTTGTTTATTTGTTATTAGTTATTGTAATGTTGCGCTGCTTTATTTGTTTAATCGTCTAGTCTGTGGAGACATTCAAGTTAATCAAATAAGAATTGCACTGTACACTGTACATGACCATAAAAACTTTGTATCCTTGAAATAAATGTTTTTGATCTTTTCCTTGGCAGTTATCTTTTTACACAGGGCCTCTATGTACACGATAGTTTTTTTTTTCACGACTAACAGTATGGATCAGGAGTTGGTTATTGTAAAAGAAGTAATGTGCATGCAGGTGATATTTGTATAGATTTATCCACACCCTTGTAGCAGTGCTGCCATTGCAGTCAGATCTCGCAAACTAGGAGTATTAGTTGTCTTTATTTCTCTTTATTTCTTGACGCCAACCCTCTCCATTAATCCGGGCTTGGGACTGGCACCTACCTGAGCTGGCTTGCTCCCTTAAGTGGCTGGGTTAGGCTAAACTATATATATATATTTACCAAGACTACAATAAAACATCTCGAAATGTGTAGTCTAGCAAAACGCAGTTTAAAGAAGGTAGCCTACCTGGCGAAATTGCAAACAAATTAAGGGCGTTAGGCAGCCTTTCCAAACCGCTTATCCTACTGGATCGCGGGGGGTCTGGAGCCTATCCCGGAAGCAATGGGCACGAGACAGGGAACAACCCAGGATGGCGGGCCAGCCCATCGCAGGGCACACTCACACACTATTCACTCACGCATACACTCCTATGGGCAATTTAGCAACTCCAATTAGCCTCAGCATGTTTTTGGACTGTGGGGGAAACCAGAGTACCCGGAGGAAACCCCACGATGACATGGGTAGAACATGCAAACTCCACACACATGTGACCCAGGTGGAGACTCGAACCCGGGCCCTAGAGGTGTGAGGCAACAGTGCTAACCACTGCACCACCATGCTGCCCCCTAAATGGAAAACCATTAAATACAAAAGGAAAACAAAAGTGCTGTAAGACTGTATACTTATGTGTATGTTAGTAAAGGCTGTAGCTGACACAACGGACCCCCCTAATTAGAAAGGGGTAATTGTACACATGTGGCATCCAGTATGTTCTTCTATAACAGTTTTTTAAAAAAAAAAAAAACTCACATTACACAAATTGGCACTATCAAAACGAGGATTATGGGGAAAATGGGGACTGTGATGGAGATTACATACACGTAGGCATGGTATTTAGTTTTTTTTAATCTGGTCACCTTCCAGAGTAATTGTAAACTAAAACCATCTTCACCCTATTTGATTCTTTATAAATGGACAATCAGTCGTGCAGTAAATGGGGGTATAGAGAGACACAGAGCTTGTCTAACAAGAAACCCTGGGAAGCTAACATTAATAGGGTGGGTATGGATAGCAAAACCATTGATACAGATTACAGATTTATATCTCACCTGAACCCTGGCGGGCTCCGTGCCAATAGGGGTTGGGATTAGGGTTAGTTAACTTAAGTAGTAATATTGATGTGTATATTCTCCTATTCTCCAGTCAGTGAATCGTGAAACGTAATGTTAATATGTTTCTATACCTATATGTTCTGCTTAAAAACCCATAAAGGCAAGCACAGTGTTTAGACATTCTGTTACTTAGACTAGTAAACACTAAGATCCTTCAGCTTTCAATTAACCTGACACAACAGTCTAAACAACAAATGTGTGCCATGTCATTTGTCATCTTTACATCTTGTATCCTTTATATGGTAATTGGATTTTCAAGGTGGAATTGCAGGTCGATCATTTTAAGGATCTAGATGTAAACCTCCCTGGTGTTGCTTTAATATTTTTTTTGCACAATTTGCTTCACACACTTCCTCCAGCAGAGAAGCTTACAATACTACACCCCACCAAATGACTGGATGATGCCTTTTTATTTAAGGTCTGGCTGTGAGCCTCGATTACCGATACACTATCTTCAGGCTCCTGCCGGGATCAGTCAGTATGGTGGACCTTTGGAGGAATGGGTACAAAACCATCAGGAAAGTTTGCAGGTGCTTCAAGAGTATGTGAAGGCTTAGTTGGAGGAACAAGCCACACCACGAAATCGGAAACACAATGAGTTGGTTAATGATTAGGGGTTTGATGAAGGTCAGCTGGTGTGTTTGCGGAACCATGTTCGAGGTAAAATACAGGATCATTGGGATGCCTGTTTGTATATGGTAGTTCGGTGTCCCCAAGATCAGGGTGCAGTTTACTCTGCAACTCCAATGGAGGGGGACGGGGTTGTCCGTCAAGTTCACCGAACAGAGTTGCGTCCAGTACCACAGGGGGTTGTTATGTCAGGGGAAGATGTTCTGGTAATGTCTCCTGAGTCTGGGTTGCCCACAGGGGCAACAGAAATGGAATCGGATGAGGACTCTGTGATTTTACGGGGACAGGGCTGGTGGGAGGGGTCGCAATAGAGCATCCACAAGTAGGCCTCGTATAATGGAGGAGGTTATGTCCCCCCCGAGGTGTAGAGACCAGTTAAACGTTCGGTGAGGTCCACCACTGGTCATCATACCAACCCTTATAAGTTACCACGGTCAGTGAATGATCGTTCGGTTGGGGAGGAAGACCAGTGGTTTGGGGATAGAATTCTTAGCTGTGATCGTTGGGTCATCAATTTCATTTTGGGGGATGGATTGTAGCCAGGCAATTATAGGCAGGTATAGGAACTGCAGTTCGGACTGGAGGCATAGCCGGGGCGAGATGGCTGTGCATGTTCCGATGGTAGGGCATATTGGCAAAGGAGCAGGCACGGGAAAGACAGGCAGGGTCCTGATAGATTTGGTGGAGCATCGGCGGGCATATTGAATTTGCAGTGTAGCAGCCTTTCTGTTTGCTTGTTTCAGGGGTGAACAATCTTATCCGCAAAGGGCCGGTGTGTATGCAGGTTTTCGCTGCAACTCCCTAATTAGATTTCTAATTAGAGGACTGATTAGCTGAAGAGTCCTCATACCTGGTTTTGAAGAGCTGACCTAAAGGTTACCCCAAAAACCTGTTTTTTTTTTGTTTGAATGGGGCAGTGAGTCATGGGGTAAACTACTGTTCTTTAGGGGTTTTCAAGGTGGAATTACGGGTCGATAATTTTAAGGATCAGGTTGTAAACCTCCCTGGTGTTGCTTTAATATGTTTTATCTGAGGTTGTATCGTGTATTATCAAGCCAGCCGGCTTAGTGGCCTCGGGAGCGGGGTTTAGTGGGAGCAGCTGGCTAGTTTTATTTTCTTTTTTGTTTGTGTCTTTTTCTTTGTTGTATGTATATTTTGGGTTCATTATTAGGCAGGCTGGGCCTTTTGGCACCTGTAGTCCGGGTGCTGGATTGCCCATAGGGGTCTTTTTTATTGCTGTGATTTGCTGTGTCATTCACTAGTGTGATTTGTGCTGGATGTGTTTTTAAGGTTGTGCTGTGGCGTGTACCTGAGCAAACTTTGGGCAACCTGTTCTCTTGTTGGCTTTATTGACAAAGGGTGGATTAGTCTAATTACGGCCTGCTACAAATAGCTGCATATAACGTATAAAAAAAATCACCTTATGGGTGCTCCGTAGGGTAGCAAGATCTTGAGTTTTTTTACAGTACTCGGGTACGTTTTAAAATTTTCGACCAATCAGCAAACATTATTCTGACAGCATAGCTGGGAAACCAATGAAAAGTGAGTGCAACGTTCTAGAACTTGACTTCGGGTTGACGCTCCCTATAAAAGAGCTGGGTACTGCTTCAAGGCGTTCAGTTGGCGCTACCTCCTGATAGAGTAGCACTGTACGGCTCTTGTTCCGTAAAACAACATCAAAAGGATGAAAAAAAAAACAATATTTAAAGAAGACGAAAAAAATCAATTTTTAAAGAAGACGAAAAAAACATCGTCTAAAAAAATAAGCCAAAAAAATAATATCCGAAGAAGGAAAAACATGCAAAGTAAAAAAAACAAACAAAAATAAAAAACAATATCCAAAGAAGAAGGAAAAAAACATCCAAAGGGAGAAAAGAAGAACTGAAGGGCAAACGAGGTAGGAGGAAATACAAATTTCGTTTCAGCACCGTTGGAGTGCCAAGCCGTGAAAAGCATTTGGCCAGAAGACAAGGTAAGTGTTGTACCTGTTATTTTAAAACAGCGCTTTTCAAAATGCTGCTTTATAATCGTTTGAGATCGTTAGCCAGTGTGACAGCTGAAGGCTTTTTGAGTTTACCAACATAAAGTTTTATTTCTGTATTAGGACATTGTCAGGAACAATGATGTGTTCATCGCTATGATGTGGTCAAAAAGCGATGCATTGAATCTTAGAAACATTTGTGATTTTTCAAACGATGCTTTTCCTTTTATTTAATCAGTAAAATTTCCATCGGTTTTATATAGTGCCCCTTGAAATATGTCTTTAGCTCATTTTCCGGGCATTTTACTAGAATGCATCCTGAGAAATACACAAGCTCTGCTGCATTTCCGTGCCTCGATGTTTAGTGCCGAGTATAATTGTTGCAGTTGCCTTTTATATATTCCATGAGACCTGTTGGTACCAAGAGAAGTGTGAGACTGTCAGGGTGAATTTATCATACAATCGCACGCATAAATACCTGAGGGTTGCCAGTCCTTTTGCGTTGTTACAGGAGGACTAGAGCTGACGAGTGTGTTTCTACACACTATCAAGGGCATTGTAGTACAGTTTTCTCAGGTGGGAGAATGCTGCCGATCTCCTATTTGACAATACAGCCCTTGATATATTAGAATATTACAGAACTAGAAGCCTTTTGCAAGGAAGAATGTGAGAAAATCCCAAGTACAAGAACTGAAAGCCTTTCAGCTGGCTATAAGAAGCGCTTGTAAGCTGTGATATCTGGCAGAGGAGGTGTTACTAAGTACTGATTACGTAGGGTGCCCAAACTTTTGCAGAGTGCCATAATAATGTTTTTATTTTGTAATTTTGTTCAATTTATGGCATAAAAAGTAACTATTCATCAATGTTTGCTGAAAATATTGTGTATTTTCCCCCCAGTTCCTAAAGAGACTGTATTAACTGATATTGTTGCTTTTGTAATTGAAAAGATGTTATTTGTCAAGGGGTGCCAAACCTTTGCATAAGACTGTACACAGTGTGTGTATGTGTTTATGTGAGTGTGTGTCTGTGTGTGTGTTTATATATATATATATGTGTGTGTGTGTGTATATATTTCTGTATATGCATGTGTATATATATATTTATATATAGTTCACACACATTCAAACTTATTTGAATACACATTCAAAATAATTTTTATTATTATTATTTTCGTTTTTTTTTTTTTTTGTGTTTTAAAATGTTTTATTTTTGCAATGGAAATAAAAATAAAGCAGTTCTCCATAAAGGAGGGATGGTGGATGGAATATATATATACATATATATAAAATAATTGTCACACAACCTGGGTGACATGCCTTGCCTGCTCACCCAGTTTTAGTGCACCTTAGTTATTCATAATGACCATCTAGTCTCGATACACCCATGAATATATATGTATATATATATATATATATATATATATATATATATATATAGTTTTTCTGTTTTTTTTTTGCAATAGACAATAAAAATAACGCAGTTCTCCGTAAAGGAGGGATGGTGGATGGAATATATATATACATATATATATATAAAATAATTGTCACACAACCTGGGTGACATGCCTTGCCTGCTCACCCAATTTTAGTGCACCTTAGTTATCCATACTGACCATCTAGTCTCGACACACCCATATATATATATATATATATATATGTATATATATATAGATATTTTTTCTTTTTCTTGTGTTTTTTTTTTCGCAATGGATATTAATAATAAAGCAGTCCTCCGTAAAGGAGGGGTGGTGGAGGGAATATATATATACATTTATATAAAATAATTGTCACACAACTGGGGTGACATGCCTTGCCTGCTCACCCAATTTTAGTGCACCTTAGTTATCCATAATGACCATCTAGTCTCGATACACCCATAAATATATATGTATATATATATATATATATATATATAGTTTTTTTTTTTTTTTGCAATAGACAATAAAAATAACGCAGTTCTCCATAAAGGAGGGATGGTGGATGGAATATATATATACATATATATAAAATAATTGTCACACAACCTGGGTGACATGCCTTGCCTGCTCACCCAATTTTAGTGCACCTTAGTTATCCATACTGACCATCTAGTCTCGACACACCCATATATATATATATATATATATATATATATATATATATATATATATATATGTATATATATAGATATTTTTTCTTTTTCTTGCGTTTTTTTTTCGCAATGGATATTAATAATAAAGCAGTCCTCCGTAAAGGAGGGGTGGTGGAGGGAATATATATATACATTTATATAAAATAATTGTCACACAACCTGGGTGACATGCCTTGCCTGCTCACCCAATTTTAGTGCAACTTAGTTATCCATAATGACCAACTAGTCTCGATACACCCATAAATATATATGTGTGTATATATATATATAGTTTTTTTGTGTTATTTTTTTGCAATAGACAATAAAAATAACGCAGTTCTCCATAAAGGAGGGATGGTGGATGGAATATATATATACATATATATAAAATAATTAATGTCACACAACCTGGGTGACATGCCTTGCCTGCTCACCCAATTTGAATGCACCTTAGTTATCCATAATGACCATCTAGTCTCGATACACCCATAAATATATATGTATATATATAGTTTTTTTTTTTCGCAATGGACAATAAAAATAACGCAGTTCTCCGTAAAGGAGGGATGGTGGATGGAATATATATATACATACATATAAAATAATTGTCACACAACCGGGGTGACATGCCTTGCCTGCTCACCCAATTTTAGTGCACCTTAGTTATTCATAATGACCATCTAGTCTCGATACACCCATAAATATATATGTATATATGTATTGTTTTTTTTTTTTTTTTTTTGCAATAGACAATAAAAATAACGCAGTTCTCCATAAAAGAGGGATGGTGGATGGAATATATATATACATATATATAAAATAATTGTCACACAACCTGGGTGACATGCCTTGCCTGCTCACCCAATTTTAGTGCACCTTAGTTATCCATAATGACCATCTAGTCTCGATACACCCATATATATATATATACATATATATATATATATATATATATATATATATATATATATATATAGTTTTTTTTTTCTTCGTAATGGACAATAAAAATAACGCAGTTCTCCGTAAAGGAGGGATGGTGGATGGAATATATATATACATATATATAAAATAATTGTCACACAACCTGGGTGACATGCCTTGCCTGCTCACCCAATTTTAGTGCACCTTAGTTATCCATACTGACCATCTAGTCTCGACACACCCATATACACACCCGAAGCTCTGATCTCAGATCAGTTCCATGCCTCCAGAATCTAATGTTACCCTCAAGGAAGAAGGGAAGCTATGATGAGTAAAAAAAAGGTTATTAGAGTGTCCTGTCAGCGTTGGGCTTCTTCGGCCTCCGCCATTGATTTTTCGGTTTCAGGATGGAAAGTACAAGGTGGCTCTGTGTTGATGAATAATCCAGGAAAAAAATGCCACAAAGGCATGGAGTCACACCAGTGGAGTCTTATCCTTGCAATAAAGACCCCTGTATGACCTTTGCTGAATATTTCCAGTTTAGTGGAGCTGATCTGTGAGTAATGCAGTTATGCAGCAGTTTCTGATGGTTTCCGGTTTTGCAGGTGGTGTCCTTTTCAGCTTGGAGGAGGGAGCCTCCTTCTGGAACCAGATGTTGACCTGGAGAATCGTGAGTGACGTTTCCGATTAGCATACCTGATCTCCTTGCCCCGCCACGGGGCTCTGGTGAAATGTAACTATTCAGTGACCCGTATCTTTCAGTTCTTCGCTTCCATGATCTCGACCTTCACCTTGAACTTCTTCATGAGTATCTACCACAACAAGCCGGGAGATTTTAGTAACCCAGGTCTCATCAACTTTGGACGCTTTGACAACGATGTAAGTTTCCCATTTCTGTCGGTGTTGTGATGTAGATTGTCCTTTTTAAAAGTCTGTAGATGGAATCTTGAAAATCAAAATATTGGGCATCGGTAATTGATCTGGTTGTCTTGGCCAATGGTATGCTGTCCGCAAGTCAAGTAGCTCTTGGGAGATGTCGGCCGTTACCCTCTGACATTGGTTTCCTGCCTCCCGTTAGTCAGTGGGGAAAATGTGATGTTTATGGATGTCTGGACAACTTAGAGTGGAGAGCATTTTATAATCATTACCTCGTTTGGGAAAGGCGAAAGAAGACGGTATAATTTTGACCAAAATCCAGAATGAGACCAAGTTCACACTGTTCCCGAACATGTTTTGGTCTTTCCTGTCCGTGCCGTTCAAGAAGGGGCTGATCTGTGAACTTTATGGGGAAACAAGGGTGAGAGAGAAAAGGATGAGCTGTTATTTCCAGAAAGGGCTCGACTCGGTACCCTGTCACATGAGCAGTGATGTATTTTTACCTGCCTTCTGGTCACATGGGTTGGAAAGGAAACCATGAAACGTTTGTTGGGGGACTTGGACACAGCCCCCACCCCGCAGCGCATGACTTTCCTGGGAGGCCCCCTGGGCTGGAAATATAGTCATCACCTCGGTGGACATGAGTACCGCGCTGTTTTAGTTGGGCCTCCTGGTTTAGGTAGGCATGTTAGCCATGGTTGTGGATGTTTCTCGTTACAAGAGAGGCACCTGTAGCAGTTTACATGGTATGCAGATACGGTTGTTTATTTTATTTTTTTTAAACGCAGCAGAATTTTTCCCGCCTTCGGTGCCTGAAGTTTTTGGGAAACGTTTGCCCCGGATGCCCACTGTATGCTTCCTGTAGGATCACAACACGTTCACCATTTTTTTAAAAATTATACACTACTGTGCAAAAGTCTTAGGCAGGCAAAGAAAATGATATTTAGATTATCCTCGTGTTGGTGTAAAACTATGATATTATGCCTGTGAAAGTGTGTCAACTTCGCCATTTCAGAACCTCTGCTAAAATCATCCTAGTATTTGCAGCGACCGTCCAATGCAGCCATGTGTTTTTTTTGACTTGGCCACCAGCACACCTCATACAGCTAGTCAGTCTCTCACTGACTTTTTAAGCCAGTATATTTAACTTTTTTTAATTCAGCTGTTGGTGAAATTTAACAAAATCATGGAACGGCTGAGGTGCCCCTGAGGAGAAGTTTGGGAACTGAAGCGGTGTTCATCTAGCCATCCAACTAGATATCAGTAACTTTTTAGAAAATAGAAGAAATTACTGTGATGTTGTCATTTGCATGTTTGACTGGAGGATTCTGGGTATTGATTTTTTTTCTTTTTTTTTACCCCCCCCCCCTCAGAGCACGGAGTACTACCTGTATGAGATTCCTCTGTTTATCGTCATGGGAGCCTTCGGTGAGAGAGAGAGAGAGAGAGGGAGCGTCTTATTGTGGAAACCCAAACCTTGCTCTTTTACATCTTAACGGACTGGTTCTGTTTCTGGTTTTCTCATGCCGGGCCCATGTCTCTTTCCCCCCCGCAGGTGGATTGCTGGGAGCACTGTTCAACGTCCTGAACTACTGGCTCACCATCCTCAGGATCAGGTGTGCCTGTGTGCGTGTGCCTGTGTGCGTGTGTGTGCCTGTGTGTGTGTGTGTGTGCGTACTTCTGTGCGCATGTGTGCCTGTGTGTGTGTGTGTGTGTGTGCGTACCTCTGCCTGTGTGTGTGCACGTAAGTGAGGCCTGTTTGGTTTTTACTGTGTCACGCCTGTCTGAAACTTAGGCATCTTAACACTTGAAATTAAATAATTAAATAAATATATCCCGAGACTGTGGGGCTGACCTTGAAACTGCCCCACACTGGTTTGATGCAAATGAAAGTTGTCCCACAACAAAATCATTAGCTGAGCCACCATGCCCCCCCCCCCCATCCCCAGGTATATCCACCGGCCCTGCCTGCAGGTGATCGAGGCCATACTGGTTGCTGCCGTGACGGCCACTGTGTTCTTCACTATGATCTACTTCTCCAACGACTGCCAGCCCCTGGGGGAGGATCAGCTGGAGGAATACCCCTTGCAGGTAAGGCAGCTGGAGGTGGGCTCTCTGTGATTTCATTGGCTGAACAGCTGAGAGGGTGTGTATCCTGTCCTCAGGCCTGAACCTCCACTTATCCCTCTCACAGCTGTTCTGTGCTGATGGCGAGTACAATTCCATGGCCACGATCGTCTTCAACACCCCGGAGAGGAGTGTCCGCAGCCTGTTCCACAGCCCCGCAGGTCCGTGGAGTTTCCAGCACGTGTTTCAGGGCAGGATGGGTCGTGACCTGAAGCCGGATTGGTCGCCCCTGTTGTGCCCTTCTTCTGGAAGAGATTATAATTACAGTCCGTTGTCCATCTTTAGAATGAACACCTGTGTTTGATATTGGTGACAGGCTGGCTAGGTCCGGGGCAGCTGTTTGAACAGTCAGACTCGTCTGCCACCTCTGTCGTGTCGTAGGTTTGTTTACGGGCCGCTTCTGGCTGATTGTTTTCCCAGACAGACAGCTAAACCCATACACACAATCCTCCTCAATTATTCAAGGCTTCCCTCATTTGGGATGGGGGGACTGTCACCCTGCCTGGGGAGAACAGGAGCGCTTCTCAAGTGCCCTGACGAATGCCACCGTAGGCAAGTTCGAACGGCACTAAACTGTGTTCATCCATGCCCTCTAGTGGATGAAAGACATACCAAAGTAACATGGCTTGGTCTTGATCGGCTCCAAATTGCACTTTACACCAGGTAGAAAAATGGAAATGATCATATGAAAAATGCCATTCATCATGAAATAATTTCTGTACACCTGTATCCTCATTACAAGGGTGAATCAAGTAAAACTAGCTGGTTTCGCTAGATTAGCGTTCTTGGGGATCAACTACATGATCAACATTTTAGCAAAAACGTGGGAAACACTGACTTAGGTGATGAATTCCACCACCACCACCCCCCCCCCCCCCCCGGCAGGTTCCTACAATCCCGTGACCCTGGGAATCTTCACCATCACCTACTTCTTCCTGGCCTGCTGGACATACGGCCTGACTGTGTCCGCCGGGGTCTTCATCCCCTCGCTGCTCATCGGCGCCGCCTGGGGGCGGCTCTTTGGCATTTTGCTGGCCTCCATTACGCCGCACAATTCCATACAGGTACATCAGGACGGGTCGCCGTTCCTGGGGAAGCGCCGTATAGCCGGTGAGGCGGCGTGGTCCGCTGGCGGAGGAGGGGCCGTCACGATAGCAGAACTCTTCCCTCAGCAGAGAGAAACCTCACAGTGGCGACGTTTTCCACTGACCTTGATTTTTTTGCACATTTTGAAGAAGCAAAACTGAAAATCCGTTAATGGGTACGATTATATTTCAGGAGGACAAGCCCTCAAACGCTTTCAGTTTGATTGAAGTGGTTTTTGTGGCGATTCGCAAAACTGAAATGGAAGCCGATTTTGCGAACTTGTTGCTGTGTAGGACACGATGACTTGGTTCTAGAGCTCGTATCTCATGAAAAGCTCAATCCATGTTGAGGCACGGAATCATAAATTGCAGGTGTTGTTTCCATGATGTTACTTAATGGAAACACCCTTTATGCAATTTCACTTTGTCAACAAATTTGCTTGTTTGTGCAGAACTTTAATGGAAACGCTGCAGGTTTTGATATATTAAGGAAATTGAACGGGGTCTTTAGAAGTCAGAGGGCCTCCTTCAACACCCGCTTTAGATTGATTTCCTCTTTGTTGTCCAATCAGATTTACTCTTTAAGCAGTCACGTGACTCTTTGAAGGTGCCCTATTGGTTAGTGCTGTATCGATTTCCTGGGCCGCCCAGCGTCATGTCGGCATAGATGTAGTTTAACATAATGTTTGTTGGAAGTAAAGCCCCCTCGAAGTTTTTGAATGAGCATGTTTTATGATTTGTGGCGTTTCGTTTGACAGACCTTGGCCGACCCTGGGAAGTACGCTCTGATTGGAGCCGCCGCCCAGCTTGGTGAGTGTCCGTCCGCGGTCAGCCTGCTTTTCAGAGCTCGTCTAGAGGTGCATGGAGGCACATGAGGCTTCGGGTTTGCGTCTGTTTACGAAGGTCTTTGCCAGGTGGGATCGTGAGGATGACCCTCAGCCTGACTGTCATCATGGTGGAAGCCACCGGAAATGTCACCTACGGCCTACCCATAATGCTGGTTCTGATGACGGCGAAGATCGTGGGCGATTATTTCGTGGAGGTCAGTGTTGACGTTTCGGGTTGGAGCGGGTTGGTCCATTTGGCATTATGTGTGAGCCTGTCAGTGAGTGATGAGCTCATCGCCTTTCAGACCGTGCAGAACTTGGAATCGGGCCAGTCGTGTTTCGTTAACTGCTCCGGTCTCATGTTTGCTTTTGGTGTGGGTGGTGCAGCTAGCCACCAGTCTGACGCCATCTTTTTTTCATCTGTCCTTCCAGTGACTGATTTTGAGAACCCTTCCGTTGTTTTTGCACAGCTGTCTAACTTAAGGTGGCACATCATGCTGTGACAGCTCGTTTCGCTTCTCTGTTCCTCAATGTGCCAGCAAATCTGCTTAGAGGAAGTAAAACTTCAAGGGGTGGCAGCTTGTGAATGTTGTGCAGATGTGATCCTAAGCTCTTCTGAGTGACTCGAATTTTCCCACAGGGGCTATACGACATCCACATCAAGCTGCAGAGTGTGCCCTTCCTGCACTGGGATGCCCCAGCCACCTCCCACTCCCTGACTGCCAGGTATATTGCCCCCTACAGGATTTTCCCTGCTAATGCTTCAATGAGCCCAGTACACGCCTTTAGCAAGACATTGGTGCTTCATTCTCACTGTATATTCAGGTTTGGTGTGTCTGTCCATTCAGGGAGGTTATGAGCTCTCCAGTAACCTGCTTCAACCTGGTGGAGAAAGTGGGCACTATTGTGGATGTGCTCAGCAACACCTCGACCAATCACAACGGGTTCCCTGTAGTCTCCGGGTTGAGTGATGGCTGTGAGGTATGTCCCTCCCACTAGGGGTGATTTTGTTTTCCTGGAGATTTGTCACATGATGTACTTTGGGGCTTTGCTAATCTGAATTTTGTGCTCTTAGCCAGGGAAAATCTGTGGCTTAATCCTGCGTTCCCAGCTTATCGTGCTCCTGAAACACAAGGTGAGTGTGACCTAAGGTTCCTGCAGAGGTCAGCTGAATAAGGAGCATGTCTGTCCACACTAACACCTATCAGGGTGCTTGGTGTATATGCATGCCTGTGAATGACAGTGCAGCTGACCAATGAGGGGTTTGATTATTGAATACCTGGATGTGACTGGCAGTGCGATTGACCAATGAGGGGTCTGTTTACTGCGTACACGGTTGCGAATGTCAGTGCAGCAAGCCAATGAGAAGTGTGCTCATCCACGTTGTGACCGGTGTACTCTTTTCAACCAGGTGTTTGTGGAACGGGCTCGTTCTCGTCTCAATCTGCGCAAACTGCAGCTGAAGGACTTCCGGGATGCCTACCCTCGCTTCCCTCCGATCCAGTCCATCCATGTGTCCCAAGACGAGAGGGAGTGCATGATGGACCTGACGGAGTTCATGAATCCCACCCCCTACACTGTCACGCAGGTACTAGTCTCAGTCTCAGCCTTGGTCTTGGTCCTTGAGAACCAGAGACACATTTGACTAAACAGTCATGTTCTGCGACTGTGTTCTTCTGCCTCTTTTTCAGGAGACGTCGCTTCCTCGTGTCTTCAAGCTGTTCAGGGCCCTTGGTCTGCGGCACCTCATTGTGGTGGACAGTGACAACCAGGTGCGTCTGCCTTGCGAGGTCCTCAGGCCTTCGTCATCTCCAGCACATATCTCCATTCTCATTGTAAAATTCGAAAATTACTGCATCGGTTTTCAGCCAGTGGCCGTTGGGCATCCATCTAGATCAAGGTTATCACCCTGGTTTCCTGTGCTACTCCCACCCCTCCCTCATAACATAACCAGCTATCTATGCCCTGTTCTACGTACCAATCATTTTCCCGGTGCCCAGGTGGTGGGACTGGTGACGCGGAAGGACCTGGCCCGTTACCACCTGGGCAAAGACGGCCTGGAGGAGCTGCAGCTGGCACAGACGTGATGCGTGGAAGGCGACTGCCGCGCTGCTCACCAGGCCAACCCCCCCTGCCCCCAGTCAGCCCCCGCCAGAACCCGCACCGGTCGTGCATTTCAGCAAAGTCCGGAACCCGGGATGCCAATGACTGACTTTCTGGTTTCGTTCACCGAGGGTTGGTTGTGATGGGGGAGGGGATCGATTCCATGTGTGTTTTGCGACTTTTTGTTGCCCCCTCCCAGTTTGCACATAAAATAATTTATCCGTTATGTTTTTAAAGCACTTCAGAGAGAGAGTGAGTGTGTGTGTGTGTGTGTGTGTGTGTGTGTGTGTGTGTGTGTGTGTGTGTGTGTGTGTGTGTGTGTGTGTGGTTCTACACACACTTGGGTGTCAGTCCCGCTCTGTGGTCATTTGCAAAGCTTTGGTAGCATTGTGATATACATTAGTGTAAATGTGTAAAAAGCATTTCAAGCTGTGTGTGTGAGAGAGAGAGAGAGAGAGAGAGAGAGAGAGAGATTAGCCAGGCCAATAACGTTCCTCTTTTACTCAGAGTTTTTTGAGTGTGGTCTATTGACAGAGGGTACCACAGTTTTCTTGTGACTTTAGTTTTACTTTAGGGGAAGTTAATTTTCCTCTCCCAGATAATTGTCTTGCACATTGTACCATTAACCAATGCCTCCCACCCCTCCCATGCCAGTGTAGGTAAGACCAACCCTGCCCCCCCCCCCCCCCCCCCCGGAAAAACCCTGACTCGCTTTGACCTTTTTCTCTCATGCTGGATGCTAGCGGTTTTTAACATACAGTGTTTTTTCTCGTGAATTCGCCCATTGGCTGACTGCCACACTGCCTGCGTCCTCCCCCACCCACGCCAGTATGTGACAGTATGTATCCCCCCCACCCCGGGTGATTCTCCAGGTCCTGTGTTTTTGATGGCGATTTGTCTCTTGTTGCGCCGTACAGCCTCTAGGTGGCAGAAACCCTGGTTTCTGATATATACCTGAATAAATTATGCAAATCGGGGTCAGGTTTACATGGGTCGGGTGCCAAACAATGCCAGTAGTGTGTGTGTGTGTGTGTGGGGGGGGTGACTTCACAGGTGCTCTCCTGAAAATGTGTGTATATCATTGTTTTTAAATGGCACTTACTGAAAGCAGAGTGGGGTTCAGGGCAGCTTAATGATTTGCAAGGTGACCATGGGTCGTGTTTGGCCAAGGGGGCGCTAGTGTGTTGAGGAAAGGAACTTATTCTGGTCTTTGCAGGCTGTGCTAGAAACCCAAACCCACCCCCATGGCTGTATGTGGCTCCGCACTTTAAATGCTTCTTACCCCACCTCGTTTCCCATCTGCGCCCTACAACTTACAAATCCTTGCAATGTCACGTGCAAGGGGGCCCCCTACTGGCCAAGCAAGGCCCTACAGTCGCTGGTGCCCTTGGGGGTCCAGCCGTACAGTTTTTGCCAACAGCAGAGTTTACACTTTGACTAGTTATGTGCTGTTTAGTTATTTTGTTTTTAATTAAGGTGAACTTGCCTAAGTGACCCTGATCAGTTAAATAGGGTTTTTACCCACCCAACAAGCCTATCGAAAATGGACATACCAGTTAAACGGTAAACGATGTGAATCCCTTATCAGATTTTGATTTTATTCTGAATATTAAATGTCGTGTTTTAACTCAACCTTAAATAAATTAAAGTATCTCCATTTTAAAGAGCACTGTGACTGGATGAGAGAATTGTTTCGGCGTTGGCAAGTACCACCTTAGCGTACATTTATAGAAACGGCTGAAATATACTGGATAATTTTGCATAATTTTTATTTTGCCAAGCTTGATTTTCTTCTGTGATTTCTGAAATCTAATAAAGGTTTTGATGCATATGCCTATTTGTATTGCACGAGTCAGTCATGCTGTTTAATAAGAATCATTTGTATTTATACAAACAATGATAAAAAAATTATTGTATTAAATGGCGTGTTTGATGATACTGCTGGTGACTCCGTGGCACTCTTTGAGCAACGTGTCCGTATCCTAATTTTCTACCTTCTGACACACAAATTCTCAGACTAAATGAGATTACTGCAGTCCCGTTGCCGGGGTAATGCAATTGTTTAGGTGGATGTCGCTGAATGCATTTCAGTGGGAGGTCCAGAAAGCCTGGGACGCGATTTGACGGGGTAGAAATGAGATGAACGGTTCTGTTGTACCTTGCAGATTTGTACCTTGCAGATTTCCCTCGATTTGCTTATTAGTTGCTGGAAATCAATATTTAAAAAAAAATGTGCGTTGAACATGCCTTTCCATCCCGATCCATGAACCCAGTTTTCCCAGATATCAGCAAAACAATGAGAAATTCTATATATAAAAAAAAAAAAATCAACATTTGATTAAGTTTTATTAATGCTTGCTTTCATGTTAAAAAATTTTGGTGCACAATTTAATTTTTTTTTTAACACACAACATTTGGTTGAAATTGTAACGTGGAACATCAAGTCTGGGGCGCAGTTAAGGGGGGGAGATTAGGACAGTAAAAAACTTGGAACATAACTGCATTGGTGTGGGTTTGTGGCCCAATATGATATGCATTCATGGGGCCCAAATTCTCTAGCAGAATCACAGCATAGATTTCTTTGTATATTTTTTAGGTTTAAAGGACTCCGGAGATTGAGATATTGTGTTTTTAAAGTTTCCTTGGACTCCCACAGTAAATTTTACAGAGCTGGGGTCTCCATAACTTTTGCTGTGCAATAAATTTTGCTGACTGGGAAAGGGGGGGGGGGTTCCCCAAGATTTTTGCCGGCTCGCCTACCCATCGGCTCACCTTGAAAATGCCCAAAATGCCACCTGGCTGTTCAGCCCTGCTATAAAGTTGCAGAAAGACACGACGTTGTACTGTGACCTTACGATGTTACAGATCCGAGAAATAGCGTACTAAGCAGCACGTGTTTCCCTGCTGTGTTAAGGTGGGCCTTAGAAACCCATAACGCACTAATGCAGCTCTGGATGGCGGGCTATGCGTCAGTAATGCTGTCAGAGAAGATTCACTCATTAGTCTGATGTGAACTTAATCAGATTATGGGTCCTTTTTAGTCGCAGAATACAACATAATCCATGGCAAATGGACATCGGTGCCGTCTTTATGATGTTATGCTGACAGTGCCTTTAATCCCACCCCCCACCCCCCACCAATCCCTTTCCCAACTTCATGTTGTCTCTTAATCCTGTATGTTTCAGTAATATGAAGACGGAATTTCAGTATTCTCTGTTGCGGTTGTTTTATTTTTATCTCGCGAGTTTCATGCATTTTTAAGAACCGCGCAGAACATCAGTTAACTCTGTGCTGCTGGAATCCTGAGGATTGCCTTGATGGGTAGTGTAGGAGTTGAAGGATTTGCGTAGTCAGATTTAATTTTTTAAAAAGGAAATCTATTAAAAAGTAACATGCAAAGTAGTTTATTATTATTATTTTTTTTTTTTTTACATAAGAATTTCAAGAGAAACTGAGAGCCTCGTTTTAATGGGCTTGTCTGGTAAAGTTAGTTTGACACTTGTACTGCATGTATTATTAAACATTTATCTATCCATCCATCCATCCATCCCGGCTCCGTCAACATGCAAACTTCAGTAATTCAAAACACTTAGTATTGAGCTTCCATTGTGAGCCTTAGCAGCCAATAAACAAACCGCCAATAATGAATATCACAGGCTTTGGTGATGGACACAGACTTCCAGACACGCCCCATATTCCTGACGCATTCCTCACCATGACCCTGTCTACTTCACATTCGCAGCCCAATATTTCATTCAAACTGGAGTTCGAAAGCTTGTTGGAGCCGAATGGACAATTTTAAAGACCAACATGGCAGAAAATTCAGTTCTGAAAGAAAGGAAGTTTCGATTTTTAATGAACTTATGAGATGCAGCAGAGATTCATCTTACCCTCAGTAATCTTTAGTTATAGCTTTCAGGGACTGGGATATAGATAATTTAGAAATGTGCTGCTTTTTAAAACACTAAGTAGGATTCCAATACTTTTCCAAGACACGGTATAATAGTATAATGTATTGTTGGTGCGCTGTGGGAGGGAGGTGCTGTCCTGGCAGGGGAGACAGGTGACTGAAACCTTTTGTAGCGATTTGTTCCGCCTGTCTGTTGGGCAGAATTTAGTTTGCTCTCTTTGTGCTTCCAGTAAATCTAGGTCCCGTTCCCATCATACCAGCAAGTCCGTGCAGGGTGGATCTCTGGCTAATCTCTTTTGTTGTTTGATTCCCTCCACGGAGGAAAAAAAAAAGAACTCGAGGTCACCTGCGGTTCCGAACCACATCTCCAGCAGGTCAGTGATCTCAGAGTAGCACATGCCGTTTATAAGCCAAAAGAAAAATGGTTGAAAAGTACGACACCTGTGTTATTCTATTTTGGTATTTAAGTGACAGAATTCCACTAAAGGTGAATTAAAAACTTGCTTAATTTATTGAGAAATGCTGAAGAAGTAAATGAACAAAGGATGAGAGAAGCTGCTGGAATCTGAAGCAGACATGATGCAGGTTCGAAACTGCACAGTTTTGATCTGGAATATGGGACACAATCCACATTATAAGCACTGAGCTAAATGCCAAGTTTTAAATGGCTATTTATCTATTACAACCATTGTTTCAGTGAAAGTTGTATGCAGATGTTTATTACTTAGTAATAAGGCAATATTTGGCTCAACTATGGTTTGTCTGTTACTAATGAAATAAACTTTTCCTATATATAGAGACACAGGACTTTTCTCACTTCTGATCTAAACCATAATTTAGTCTGTTCTTATTTAACATGACACTATAATAAAAATACATCCGAAGTTAAAAATCCTGGAAGACTGCGTCAAATAGAGCAGCAGAGCACCGCCCCCAAACAGCCTCTGTGGGGCAGCAGTGAGCTCAGAGTGCATCCCCCCCCCAGGAGGCAGTGTTAGGAAGAGCAGGCTGCTGTGGGACTTGCTGGTGACCCCAGGGACTTGGTCTTGCCGTTGTCCTCTAAGGCCTGGGCGAAAAGGGCAGGGTTACGGCTGGAGTGCCGCTGGCGTCTCACAAAGGGAAAGACACTGGGGCATGATGGGAAGGAGAACATGTTAGCGTTCCGCTAACACTTGTGGCACTGCCTTTTCTAAGTCAGCCATGTTGGAAAATCCTTGACTACCGTGGAATTACAAACAGAAACTGGAGAGCATCACAGGGGACGCAAAAGCAATTAACATTACAGAACTCTGTGTAGTCTTAGTGACGAAGCTAAGCTGAAGCCAGCAGTTCACACTAAGCCCAAAAATCCCTGGAATTAATCGTTAACAACCCCAGAAACAGAACCTGTGTGTATCCCACACCAATATGAGTCTTATCCCCTTATATAAAATACATGGAATATATTACAGAAAGACCCCTTTTATAGAAGATAATAGTTTTACCTTTTTTTGGTCTCTTGTGGTTCTATGGCTCTAGCCAGCATGTTTTTGTAGAGATCGGACTTTAAATAGCGGGCGTAGGAGTCCTGAGGGTGAGAGGAGAGGCCGAGAGCCCGTTTTAATGAAGCTGTCATCCACTTTCATGGCTGTGCACAGTTAATGCTCCTACCTTCTTCATCAGGAAATAGATGTGCATCTGGGCGTCATCCAGGACAAAACGATGTGGGCTTTTCATGCCCTGCAGGGTCTTCTCCATGGTCTTGCTGTCCACGTTTACCCACTTGCTGGCTCCCGGGGCCAGGAACTGCCTGGGGGGAAGGAAGTGATGAGCCTGAGCTTTGCAGTCCCACTGGGAGTAAGCAAGTGCCACATCAGGGCCTGCTCTAAATTCAACTGGGATGCAAACTGTCCCACTGGGCCACAAGGTCGCACTCACTTGTAGACCTCTTCCACCTTCTGCGGGATCGTAGCGCTCTCGCCGTGCCGGATGTCCTCACAGGCCTCCCAGAAACAGAGGTTCTCCACTGTGAATGAAACAGCGCATGCATCAGCTACCTGCAGGAGGCGCTCATCACGATGCCAATATGGAGGAGAATTGCCTTTCATAGAGGGATCATGATTATTAATTTAGCAGATGCTAGATCCTATTTTTTTTTTTTTTTGAGAGGGCAGGGTCAGTCAGTCCCTGGAGTAACTGATCGACGGCCCAATAGTGAGGTCACTCAGCTGACTCTGGGATTTGAGCTGATGACCTCCTGCAATGAATCCCAATCTGCTGAGTCACACACTGCCCAAATAGGCCCGCAGTGATCAAATAATGAATATGATTCTTACTTGCTGACGATGCCTCCATGAAGCTGATCTACTTGGGCGGGGGGGTCTACATGCTGCTCACCACTGAACTCCTTCTCCAGGTACTCCCTGAACTTGCACCGTCCCAGAGGGTCCCTAAGGAGCTCCGTGAAGCCGAACCCCCATCGTTCCACCCGCAGCTTGGTGGGTGTCTCCACCCTGCACCAGGAGGCGTGGAAGTGAAGAGACGACAGTCACCTCTGGGGGTGTGGCCCTGAAGAGGCAGGATGGGGCGCGGTAACGCACACTCACATGTCGGCATTCAGCGTCCAGAGTGCCGTGTCATCTGTTATCCAGGGGTTGCTGGGGGGGCAGCCTTGCATCATGGGGTCATGGTTCAGGTACTGCTCGCTGAACTTAAGGAAGCTGAACACAGAAGACCAGCCATTCCCAGTTTTAGTCCTACTTTCTATAATCCTTGCAAGTCATCAAATATTCAGGTTCAATGCTGGCATATTCCAGCAAACTGGAGCTCGAAATGGTGACGAAATGATTATACGTCATTGAACCCTATAAGGAAATTCTCTTTTCATCTCCTCCATCTTGCTCTCCATAGGTGAGAGAAAGCTTGGTAGCAAAGGGCAGCTGCCCGTAGAGGCTCCCAGGAACCTGGGGGTTAAGGGCCTTGTTCAAGGACCCACAAGTGTGCTGAAGCCAGGCTTGAACCGGCGACCTTCTGATCAATATTAAGTAATTATTTGCAGTTAAATACAGTTCAATTCAGTTTAATAGTCAACCGGTTTCAATATTAGTTAGGCATCATTAATCCAGGATATGTGTGACTCTGAGATTTATGGTGAAAGATGGATGGGCAGATGGACGAAAGAACGAAATAACGAGGTTAGATTTTCACAAAGAGCAGTCCCCAGCATTTTTGTCAGAATTAACATGAAATAGATCCCCCCCCCCACCAATCAGAGGCACAGTATACAGAATACCCAGAGATATCCCCCAGTTAGGGACTAATGTGGACTGGTGTCGAACCAGTGGTCCCCCAGCTATGCTGGGACTGAGGCTGAATCACAGGTGTTGGGGGGGGGTAGGTGGGGGAGGCTGTTATCCAACCTTTCCAGGCAGATGGAGGACTTGACCCTCGAGCGGCCCAGGGATTTCCTGATGTGTTCAATCTGGTGTCGGGAGCCATGAAAAATCACACGGGGAATATAAGAGTCAGAAAAAACACATCCAATCCCTGATAAGAGCCATGCTGTTGTACCTTTAAACAGAATTTGTCAATATCTGAGAGCCAACAAAAGAAAACGACAACACAGATGTAGATCCTTCCGAAGCAATTTTCTTATGACAGCATTCTTAAGAGCCCACTTAATCACCCTCTTTGGTTGTTCTTGGCAACCATCCCATCAGCTGAAATAGGTTCACTCTAAATTCTTTCAGGCTTACCTCTCTTTTGTAGTAGTCCGCGTTCTGTTCTGTAAAGAAGGAAGAAACAAAACCGTCTCTAAACATGATATAAGCCACATGTTTATGGGAGTTTTACTTGCGCAAAAATGTTCTGAGGGCACAAGGTTCATTGGTTCAGAGAGATAACCAATCAGACTGTAGAAGTGGTGGATACAGGCAACTAGAGGAGGGGGGGGGGTCAACCAATCAGATGTCTTGTTCCTGCCTCCTCTAGTTCCTTAGACCCACCTCCTCTACAATCTAATTGGTTATCTCTCTGAACCAATCATTTTTCCTTCTGCCCTCAGAACATTTTTGTGAGGGTAAAACTCCCACGAGCGAATCACATGCAAGGAATCAGACAGTAGGAATTCTGCTCACACTCAGCTCCTGGCTTTACTAAGCAGACATCCAGTCTAGAAACCATGAATAATATAGCACTATTACGAGTATGTATTGTGGGACTGCTGACGTACTTACGTTAGCATGGAAAACGAGAGCAGGAAGTGAGGAAGAAGTGAGACAGAAAGATGAGCACAACGAAGTGCTGTCACACTCACACACGAGCTTCCCTCGGATGCCCTCCCACCAAAAACACTGATTATCACTTCACTTCCTTGGGTAATTTGGGGGCCCAAGGCAACAGCCTATTCTGCCTATAGCTGCCATATATATATAGATATTAATATACATATTTTTTCTTCATGACTTTGATCTTATCTAGGCCCCGAGCGGCTCTCTTGTTTGCCCGGATCCGGTCCTGTGACTGACAGAGGCGATAAACAGCAGGTACAGGCATTACGGAAAAAATGTATATGCTTAATAAAAAGCTCAGACCAGCTGGACTCGGGAGTTGTGCCGGTTCCTTCGCTCAGGGCCTTGTTCTTGAACGCTGAATGTTCCCGGCTGCAGAAAATCAGAGGGTGAGAAATCCTTAGCTGAACTTCAGATGAAGAGTGAGCTCGTTTCTCTCAAGCAGACTGACGCCGGTCTAACGCTGCATTAATACCCCTTAGCACTACTGGTCACATTTCCCATGATGCCACTGGGTACAGCCCATGGCGACACTGCCCAGTAGGGGACAGTGTGACAGCTTTCCAAAAGGACCATTCGGTCCTGGAGGGCCAGTCGGTGACACAGTATCCATGATCAGGACTGGGGTACCCTGCTTTACAGAATAAACTAACCAAATGTCGATACTGAATGCAATCTGATTTAACATGGTTTCCTTAAATCCCAATTAAAGTGCTTCAGATCAGCTCAGGACTTAACAGCAGAGAGACTATTTGGCAAATTATTACGCTGCTATTTGCAATTACATCCATTATCTCTCCGCTAACATGCAGCATTAAGCCTGAGCCGCAGGAATAGAGGTCAGATAATGGATCGGTATTCCGGAGGTGGGATCCTCTTCCAGCTCGTTTAAAAGGCCCAACAAGTGGGGGGGTGGTGGGGGGGGAGACGCAAACACAGCATGTCTGCATTTTAGCTTCAGGCCGTCTCCCAGTCCCTTCGCACTCCTCTCTCCCAGATCCAAGCATCACCAGTCTTAGCGATGCGTCTCGTGTTTCTCGGGCAAAGAGAAAGGAGGCAGGAAGCGGCCATTTTGTCATTTGCTGGTTTTAATCCCCCCCCCCCCCCAGCTTCCCCCGTCCACCTGGCCGTACCAGAGTGCAGAGCGTCCCTGCCTTTTAAACACGAGCAGCACCTGACTGGGGGGCCCTACGCTGCGTGGTTTTTGGCTCAACTGTGTTTCCGTCTAATTGGCGTCAAAACGGTGGGTTTCATCAATGAAGGTGGTGTGTGGCTGAGCGGGTTGGCAGTCGCCGCCTTTGACTGGAAGGTTGCCGGTTTAAATCCCACAGTCAGCAGAGTGACATCACCACTGGACCCCTGAGAGAAGTCCCTAAACCCCCAACTGCTCTAGTCTCAATAAAAGGTACATCTGCAAAATAAGCTGAATTTAGGATGTGATCCGCAGCTGCGTGGCTGCCATTCCCACCTCCTGATGCCGCCCCGGATGGGGATAATGGCCCACATAAACGCTGATGCTTATTAGCCCTGAGAGATGCTGCGCACCCAGCAGAAAGGGGCCCTAGTGACGGCCGGGATTAAGCCAGATACACACCACACTCTGCTCCTGTCCCACACTTTCATTCTCCACTCTCCTGTGTTATTCATGAACTCCAAATTACACTCAGCGAGGGTGCAGTTGCTCATTCCCGCAGCCTGTTGTCCTGTCTGTCTTCTGAAAGCTCTCGTCCCACAGAACATAGGCTTCTTCCCAGCTAAGTAAATATTTCATGATCACACTGAAGCAGTAGTGGGTTATCAGGCCTGAAGTGATATATTCCTCCCCCACAAAGTATGCATGGAGACACTCTGTGTGTCTTACTTAACGAAGATAAAACTCCCCCCCCCCCCCCCCCCCCCGTGAATTTTGCTGAGCTCAATGCTCTGGAGATGACGGAGATCGAAAATTATACCGGAAATGTTCCATATGTCCTTACAGATGTTTCCTTTGCCTTCCTTCATTGAACAAACCCGTTGTCGTGGGAGAGAACTGCACAACCCCCCAGCTCTCTGTGGGGGAATGGGACCCTGCCTATGCCTTCCTGCCAATCCTGCCAAGTTTCCCCTGTAAGTTGAAGGATCTCCTAACAGGCCTGCATGTAGATTAATGTCATACCCAGGACAAAGCAATTGCAGGTTAAGGCCCTTGCTGAAAGGCCCAACGGAGTAGAATCACTCTGGGCATTCACAGGATTTGAACCAACAACCTTCCACTTGCTTGCACAGATCCCTAGGCCCAGAGCCACCACTCTGCCCCACAACCTCAAAAAAATCCTAGAATCGCCCCCAGCCTGAGGCGATATTCGAGCTGCCAAGGTGCATTGAGTTCAGGTTTACCCAGTGTGTGCTTTACTCTAATCACAGCATACTGGGTTTTCGCCGGGGCAGATGTAGGGAGTCAGGGGTTTCGGGGGAGGTGCTTACTGGCGGTCTGTTGACGAGCCAGTAGGCCTGTTCCTGACATTCCAGCATGATGCGGTCCGCCTTGCGCCTCTGTTTGGCTGCCCTGGTAGGAGCAGAGCAGTCGATGGAGAGTCAGAAAGCATACTGGGTAATTAGCATATAGCGGTAATCACTGAACTGCAAGGTAGGGTTTTCATTTTTCTGTTTCCTTTTTCACTTAGAAATGGATTTCCGACTCTAGTGTTTAGGCTGAGGTCTGATTTAACAGAGATAGGAGGGAAATATGACCACACACCATGTTACTTTTTAATTTAGGTAACATTCATCATCCTCTTAATACGAGATTTATTCATCCATTCTCATCTGTCCCCTTGTGTGCATTTATGAAATTGATTTCATAGCTCGATGCGACAGTATTCCCGGGCTGGGGTGGGGTTTACCTGAGCTGCTCCTTCGCCTGCATCACCACGAAGTCCAGGTGTGGTTGATCCGTTTGTGCAACATGTTGTAGCTGTCCTGCGGAGACGATGTTTAAATGCGACATTGCCAGGTC